>NC_058058.1:12370674-12633174 GCF_020085105.1 Siniperca chuatsi | reverse complement strand
ATATATATATATATATATATATATATATATATATATATATATATATATATATATATATATATATATATATATATATATATATATATATATATATATATATATATATATATATATATATATATATATATATACATATATATACATATATATATATATATATATATATATATATATATATATATATATATATATATATATATATACATATATATATATACATATATATATATATATACATACATACATACATATATACATATATACATACATATACATACATTTACATATATATATATAGATATAGATATAGATATACATACATACATACAACTGTCAACGTTTGAATATTCCCGTTACCATGTGTACATGATAAAAACGTCCTCACACCACCCACATATTTGTCAAGACTAAAACACACAGTTGCAGGATTGAGCAAAAGCAGAGCTGTAATCATAAGGACACTTACACCTCAACTGTAATCCACCTCAATAACATAACCCTTTCATACATTATTATGGAAGAATATGGGCATGTGTCAGGTAAACTAAAGTAACCAAAGACACCAATCCACTGTAGGACTGGTAATGGGTTGAGGTTAGGACTCTAAAGGGCACTTCTGCACTTTGCACTTACTGTAACAACAAAAAAACACACTTCATGCCTAACTAACAACACTGAACATCTGCTGTAATGACAATGCAGTATACCATTTTGCCATAGAGAGCCATAATCCATCCTACAACCTTTGTCCAAAGACTTTTTAGATTGCTTTGTAGGGAGGGGAAAATGCATCCATAGCTATAATGATAATGTATTATATGAGGCTCACATGTCACTGATACTGAATACAGTGTCTTATTCAAGGACAGTTCAGCAGGGGACATGGATGCTGTAACCGGGACATGAAACTGAATATCCATACTCCACCTACACTACTCTCTCTCATCCAGAAACACAAAATATAAACAGTTTTTGTAATTCTCAGCTTCTTTTCAGCAATGCCATTTTGGGGCAGACACTTCCATTATCTTCTTATATTTGGGTCTTTTTCTGAGAAATCTTTCTTTGCAATTGAAAAGCATAATTAGGCCACACTACTGCTTCCCGTGATGTATTTCTTTTCTCTTAGATTTCATATTTGGTGCTCTTGCTCAAACCTGGCAAGATCTGAAAGCCCCAAAAAAGACAGCGAAGGTTTCCAAATCTGTGAAAGTAATGCCGGCAGAACAGCCAGGTTGTAGAGACTCACAATTATGACATTTCAACACTTCTTAGATCAATCAATCAAAACAAAAAACATCCCAGTTTTCTCAGTGAAATGGACTTTTATCAAATCATGTCATCTTCTCTTTCTCTATCTT
Source organism: Siniperca chuatsi (assembly GCF_020085105.1). NCBI lineage: Eukaryota > Metazoa > Chordata > Actinopteri > Centrarchiformes > Sinipercidae > Siniperca > Siniperca chuatsi. Next base: position 12,631,813 of record NC_058058.1, on the reverse strand, counting down.
TATCTTTGCTGTCTCTGTTTATTTTATGTCGACTAATAAAGCAGGTAAGATATAAAAGTATAAAATAAAATAATTGTAGCTGTAAATGTAGCTGCAAACTGTATCTGTTCTCTTGAGTCGTGGCTTTAATATAGAAAAGTACACCTTCGTCTGTGATCGTTGTGGCCCAAATTCAGATATGGCAACCCTCTTTACTGTACATCTTACTGTACTTGAATCACTGACATACTGACCCTAAATTGAAGGCATCCATTTCTATAAATAATTTTTCTGGCTAATAAAGTGACCACTGAACTCTGGTTTCAGACACCACAAGTAGTTTTACTTGGGGAGCCAGTTTTACTGTATTGGCATCAACTGATTACTGTGTACATACATGGGTAAAGCAACTCATTGCTGCTGTGATTGATCACAAGCAGTTCAGACTGAGAATTGAATGTTTCCAGGCAATGATTCATTCAAGAAAATGAACCCCGAAGACAGCTGCGTCAAACCGATGAATTATGACAGTGATATGGTTAATGAGTAGAAAGCAGTGATGAAAATTCAAAACAGTTCGCTGGCACGGATCAAACTTGGTTACCCCAGAGACCTCTGCCTCGGGAAGCTCATTACAAACTCAGAGAAGTCATGAACATTATTGATCTCTGTAGGGAAATTATGTTTTTACCTCCGACCCTCCAGTGTGAGTACAGAAACACACAGAAAAGCAAAACTAACCAGTTCAGAGTTGTGCTCAAGATACACATCAGTGGAGTCATAGACAACTGAGGACTAGAGAAAGCAGTGCTGTTGCATCTCTGCTTTGTGGCTAGGTAGCTGTCCTTTAACATCCTCTGTGTTTGTAAGGATGGACTACATACATAACTCAGAAATAAAGACAAACCATAACAACAATCAAATAATCACTATGAGTATGAGTTGCTATGAGTAAACTGCAGACAATTGTCATGGTTAAAACATACACAATACAATATACTGTCTTTACAGTCTATATGTGTAGGTGGAGAATGCATCCAGAGCCAATTCAGGACCTTGGACAGCAACAGTGGGTGTTATAATGCTACAGTAAGTGCTATTATTCATTCCAAGGTCATTTTACTGTCCATTACAATTAAACAATTCCACTAGTACTATATGTACAACTTCTAAGCAATGCAAAAAACACTTAACTGCATTATGAAACAGTTTTATTGTAAGGTCAGTAAAGAAAACCCCAGAGACAATCCAACAGAGGAATCAAGGCAGGCTAAGCAGATGAGCACATATCAACGTTTATTCAGGGCAGAGGTTTGAGTGTCTTTTTAAAACTAAAGTTGATGACTCAAGTCTCTTTTTCAAAACAGCAAAGTTTGAGAGTGTGTTACTTTAACTGTCATGATTGTTTAATCTAAATTGAAAGAATGAGCCCACGCTGTGACATCAATTCCACATCTCCCATCTCTCTCATCCTCTTTTTCACACAAACATTGTATCTCTCATCCGTCTTAAAGTCTCTCTCTCTCCTTCCTAGTTCCCTCGCTCTTTTTTCCTCCCTACCTCCCTCGCTGTCTGGTAACCGTAGCAACAGGCAGGGGGCTGGACTGCCAAAGTGGGAGGGAAAAGAAAAGCACAGGGAGCAACAGAGATGCAGAGAGTAAATAAAGATGGGAAAAGGGGTATAGAAAAGTGAAGTGAGACGAGGAAAGAAAAGTAAAAGAGGTGAAAATTGTTAAAGTTTGGAGCAATGGAAGGAGAGCAGATCATCAAGTGACAAAAACAACCAAGAAACTTTCAATGTTTACAGTCTATTACATTTTATTGTCAAAGTAATTAATTACCAGGCCTGAGTATACTAAACCAGCTATTCGAGGGCAGTGAAATAAAATCTTTTGTTTAACTCCAAAGTCAGTTTACATTATGATCTGTTCTAATGATCTACATTAAAAGCCAACATAAAGCATTATCAGCTTTATGTTGGAGGAAATGTGTGATGACTGGGGATCATTCCTATATCTTCTGGGACTGTCCAGTACTGTAGGGATTTTCGTAAGCTATAAACGAGAAGATTGAAAAAATTATGAAAAATGCCATTCCAATGGATCCTGTGTTTTTACTTGGAGAACCACCCCAAAATGTAAAGGGAAACGACCAAAGATATTTACTACGCCTACTTCTACTGATTGCTAGAAAAATGATAACTATAAATTGGAGGAAAACTGTTTCCCCAACACAAACTCAATGGACTCAGAGACTGAAACAAGTCTACACAATGGAATATATGAAAGCAAAACTGCAAATTAAGATGGACATTTGTTTTACAAAGATGGACTCCAGTTATGTTTTACATGAGTGTCTAAATGCTAGGATGTGGACAGACATATTTGGAAAAGTAAAAAAAAGAAAGGGAAAAAAGCCAGCTCGAAGCAATCCGTCAACGACTGTTTAATAATGCTTTATGTTACTGATATTGAAATTTTAATAAAGTTTTAAAAAGTAATTAATTACCAATGGCATTGTTGAGCACCTGTTCCTGATTTGTAATTTCAAGTATTCTTTCATATGTGACATATGTGATTACTGTAATATATGCCATATTCAAATGACAAAATTCATAATAGCAGTTGAATGTTTCTGAGAAATGCACACACATCTTGACCTGGAAATGAAGTTATGGAAATTTTAAATGTTGGGGCATATTCACTCGGGTATTATCCCAGGTTTAACATTATTCCCTTGTTTTTTGCAGGATCTCTGTAAAATATTTATTTAATTCAGTAAACGATGAATGACTTGAAGAAACGGCCCAGCTGGAAGCATTGTTGGTCTGGCCAAAGAGGCAGACATCACAGAAACTGGCAAAAAGCCTTGGTAAAACTGCTCAGACACACACATACACAAAGGTACACATAAAAGCACACACATACACACACACATTAATGAAAATGAGTTTGACAAAGAGGCACAGTTCTAACAACAAAAAAGCACTACACACCATTTATAATCTGGTTCTGCCAGAAATTTAATTTGAACTGCCTTACACTCGCTTCCTTTTAAATTTCCATTTGATTTCTAGATTTTATTTATTACATTAATACATATTTTAGTCCAACCGTATACTACAGGGCTTTTCACTTCAATTTACAGAATTGCTGTCTTCCATCTACAAAGTTTCAATTTAAGACAGAAGCTGATAAAATGTTGGCTGACAGGACCTCTAAACTTTAACAATTTGGCAAATGAAATACAGTTAGCAAGCTCAGTAGCTTTTTCAAAGACATTGGGGGACACTGTTCTATTAAGTGAACCAATAACTGGTTTTGCTTTCATTATACTGTAGTATCAGTGTGGACTTGTTTGTCAGGAATCCAAGTTTAGCGTTTCACCGCCTCACACTCTCCCCCTATTGAAAAGACCTCTTTTCTTGTGTGCTTAACTCAAACTGGTCCTTACAAGATTAAGATTACAAATAAATACAAATACAAGTTGTCAGTGTTTTCTCTCAAAATTGCCGGGGTTCTTGTTCTCAGTCAGAATGCACTTTGTATCTATAACAAGTGTATCACTCAGAATTAAAGTTTAATAGATTTTGGGCCACCACTTCATGAAAATTTTATGTTAGTGCTTTCAAGCACAATAAAGCAAATGAAAAGTGATTTCTACCCACTTTTGGTGTCATATGGGTACAGGAAGTTCCAACAATGGCATTGTGTTGCAACCTCTGCCAAATGTTCTCTGACATTTTTAACTAGGAAGGAAGGAAGGATGCAAATAAGGCCATACAGTCCAAAAAACCTGACATTTTCACCACATCACGTCTTGTGTTACATTTCAGCAAAACAGCTTTAAAGATGTTTTAACGGCAATACATTTTCATTGAAAGATGGTTAAAATGCAAAAAACACAAGCATGCTTGTTATCCCAAGACTACAATGATGATGTATTCTAACATTATAATATTCAAAAGAAAGCATCATCAGTGAGAGACAACAAACATAGAAATCTGGAGAAATGATACAATGCTTGTGGGACCAAGCTTCATTTTGATAATGTCTAATATAAAACAAATATGGCTTTGAAAATATTAAGCTATTTCAGGACACACCAAATCATAAATTAAATCTGTTTGGAATCCTGAAAAAAACATTCTATCCATCATCCCTCCATCCCTTCCTTTCATTCTAAACTCCTGCCAGCTAATTATGCCTCCCTCCTGCCTATCTATCTGTTTTGTATTTAACTGCAGAAATCTGTTTGTGGGCATAACTCTGTGTACGCGATTGAGTTTCTCTTCTTGTGTGATCACCCGTGTCTGTCGGTGTTTCTGCGTCTGTTTGATTGCATGTCTCAGGGCATGAATCTCTGTGTGTCTCTTTATGTGTGTGTGTGCATTTGAGAGAGAATGGAAGAAGGTTGCCGCTGATATTGGTAATGTGGCCCTTTGCCAATCTCATTAGCTTAGCATGCAGTGGGCAGCCTGCCTGGATAGACACTTTGTGTGTGTGTGTGTGTGTGTGTGTGTGTGTGTGTGTGTGTGTGTGTGTGTGTGTGTGTGTGTGTGTGTGTGTGTGAGAGAGGGAGTGTATTTGCGTGTCTGTGTCTGGGAGCATCAAGGCCAGTAGATGCCACCACTCTGGCTGATGGTTCCAATAATGGTATTGGGAAAGAGAGAAAGCGAGAGCGACGAGAGAGAGATAGAGAGAGTATGTATGAGATTGAGAGAGCGTTAGTTAAGGAAATCTCATGAGATCAAGATCTCTTTTGCAAGAGAGATCTGGCAACAAATTACATATACACAAGATCACAACAAGAAATTCATTCACTCAAAACAAACGTCACACGCACACACACGGCAACACGAATTAAAACAATCACACATATTATTAGAAATATAAGTTAGTAAAGCTTGAATGTATCTAAGTGGAATGAGTGTCTCTAACTTGAAGCTGTGTTGCAGTTCATTCCAGCAGTGAGGTGCATAGTAACAGAAACTAGTCCTCCCCAGTTCAGAGTTGGTATGAGGAACTTTTAAAGCCACTCCTGTGCATTGTGCAGTTTAGAACAAGCTTTAAATTTAATCAGGGAGGCTTGGAGGTCGTCGAAAGCAGATTGTGATCTGAAGAAGGGCCTATGGCATACAAGATGGTATCATCATAAAAATGGGTATTACAGAGCTGAGTTGGAAATTAAATATTATTTATGTACAGAGTAAACAACAGTGGGTCTACTATTGATCCTTGAGGGACGCCTTTATCTACCATTTCATTTGAAACCATCGACAGCGAGTTTGAACTCTACCAGCGAAATATGATTTGAACCAGCTGTAAGCAGAATCATCAAAACCCAAAGAAAGCAGCCTATTTAACAAAAGGTTGTGATCAACAGCAGCAAAAGCTTTGGACAGATCTACAAAGAGTGCAACACAGTGCATTAACAATGTCAGCAGTTGCAGCAGTTAGTGCTATAACCAGGTCTAAAGGCAGACTGCTGTGACTGAAGGACATTATTACCCTCCCGGAAGCCACATAGTCGTGAGTTGACTGGTGATTCTAGGATTTTGGACAGACAGACAGCTTGGATATAAGTCGATAGTTGTTTAGGTCACAGGTTTTATGCAATGGAAGCACCTGAGCAGTCTTCAATATTGAGGGAATTTTGCCTGAAGTAAAAGCTGAATTAAAAATGTGTTCAAGTGATGCAGTAATAACAGGAGCAATGAAGCGTAGGATCCATAGGTCAAAATGAGCCTCTCCAGGAGACTTTCTTATGTTTACGTTTATCAATGCATTACATACCTCTGAGTATGTGACAGGTCTGAGTGCAAACCCTGAGAGGGAGGGAGGGGATTAATAGATAGTGACAGTGTGAATAGAGGAAGACAGGGTTTTTTTCAAATTGAAAGCTGCAACATATGAGTAACATGCATGAATGCGTGTGTGTGTGTGTGTGTGTGTGTGTGTGTGTGTGTGTGTGTGTGTGTGTGTGTGTGTGTGCATGCGTGCAAGTGCATGTGAGGAGGAACGAAAGACATGCCCAACGACACCAGAGGGCTGCCAGCATTACCCCAACATCTGAGCTCCCTTGCCCCACCTGAGGACGAGTGTGTGGCTCACGCATTGACCTCCACAGCCACATGAAGTGGCACCAGCATCAACGGCACTAAACAATCCCTGTCCCCCCAGAGCAAGCGTCATCATCGTTGTTGAGTTAACTGATAAACAAAAATGGGTGGAGAGGAGGAGGGGGTGAGGGGGAAATGATTTCCTAGAATAAAATGCATGCATGTTGAATTCTGCTTAAAAATAGTGCTAGTGACTCACTCTGTCAACAAAAAGCTAACCATTCTACATTTAAAAATGTATCAAAATTATTTTGCCTGGTTATATCTGAAAAGAGAAGGTAAAAAATGTCATGAATTCATTTTAACTACTAATAGTTTTAACATAACTATTTGTGATGCTAATTTTGCCATCATTCAAGTCACATAAAAGTGTAGGTGTTTTTTATTCTCCTCTTTTTTGCCCTTTTTTGTTTCTGGTGGCTACACTACAAAACCTAGGGGATTAAAATGGTATTTGAAAATTTTTTAATCATGTTGGGGGGGGGGGTCAGTATGGTTGATGTTCACAAAGCCCGTGGCATTTTAATTAACCTAAAAATGGCAAAGAGTGTGAGCTGTGACATCAAAAGAATGTAAAGGTTAGTAAATCTGCCTGGTGATGAGCACAGGGAGTATTTCAGTGAATAAGTCCAGGATCACTGCCTGAAAAGTTAACCCCTCCCTCTGTTTCCATCCAGCTGTTTGTCATTGCTCCCTCTATGCGCACATCCATCATTTCCCCCTTGATTTCATTATTTAATCCATCCATCCATCCTGGAGACAGATGCACTCATTTAAATCATTTGAAGCCAAGTGGAGAATTTGGACAGAGGCCGAGTGTAGTGTGATGACCGTAATGGCATACGGGAGGGATGACGGGATAATTGATTGTTTAATTAACCAATTAACTTAATTAACACCTGTGTGGAAACACCTGTTTGCATCCAGCATCCCACCAAAGATATGTTAGTTGCTCAAGTGAAAAAGCCACTGAAAGAGCATTTCAGGGAATCAAACTAATACGATTTGGCTTAGCGGAGTGTAATTCAATATTTCTCATTTTCAATATACAGTAAATTGAGAAGATAACAGATGGCCAATGAATATTCTGTATCTAAACACAACATGATCCTGGTCTATTTTAATTTTAAAACAATTCTATCTTAGCAGACAAAGTTGTTTTGGGGACTAGAGAAGGAGAACATGAAAAATTGACAGATTTACAAACCATATCGGAAAATGACTAGCCTTTGGCTGGTAGCAATTTCGAGCAGATAATTTAATGCCCCTCTGAAACCATTACAGTCAAAAGAATTAAAAGCAGAATTTAGATACACTAAAACTCCCCACTAAAACGAATACGAATGAAATTCTTTCAAATAGCATTCAGGCTAGAGTATGTGTCACTAAACGCCTCCATCCAAAGTAATGCTAATGAAATTCTCTGAAATTTAGATAATTGAACACTTAAACTTTTCATTGGCATCGATATTAATTACGTAACTCCAAAAATAGCATTTAGATAATGAGATACTTAAAGCCCTCATTTAATCCAATACTAATGAACTACACTGCATCAATGTTTGCATCTCATGACACTGAACATGCTGTAACTCTAATTTTGTAAGCTACTGAAGTAAACTGTTTGTGAAAAAAATATAATTATGGTTAAAATTATTGCACAATACTGATGGGAGTTGGTTATACATGACTGGGTTTATTCACATGATTCCTACAGTGCAGGCACCAAGTTGAACAGCCAAGCTATACATAATGCCAGTCAGAGCAATCAAGCAGGGGAATTAAACCCAAACCAGGTTAACTGAGTGCCTATATAGTAAGATCTAGGTGTCCAAATGTCTTTTAAGTCAACATGGCAAACAGTTGCTTATTTACATATCCAGCAGTTATGGAGGAAGATTATCATTCATTTAGACTGGTGTTTCTGGTCAGCTGGGTAATGTAAAAATATTCACTCTCTTTTAGCTCTGTCTTTTGTCTCTATGAATTCCTAAGGGAAAGGTTTAGCTCTTTAGATACTAAATGCTCCAGCTAGTCGCTAACTCTGTCTGTCTGTATATAAATATTGATTATAGTTACTTTAAGTAACCAGGTTACTCAAAGAAACCAATTTATGTGGATAAGCGTGGGAACATTTACATGCACTGTAGTAACCTGGGTTACATGCAGCATGTCAGTAATCAGATTTGCAATGTGCCATGAGATAGCTTCTGTTATGAATTGGCACGATATAAATAAAATTGAATTTAATTGAATTTCTCCCCTACCCCTGACCTTCACTTTGTCATGATCGGTCCTTTCATCCACCTGCTTACTCTCCCACTGACTGAAGTCTTTGTTATGCACGTGCATACATAAAAAGCTGATTAGAAACATGATAATGAGTATACATGGCAGAGAAATTGTTCTCCAGGAGAAATCTACCTGGGGAAATCAGGTTTCCCTAATCCCCCACCCTGATTACAGGAACCAGGTTTCTCTTTTACATGACAGTTAAGAAATCAACTTACTGGAGAAAGCTGACTATAACCTGGTTACTTAAGTGCATGTAAACGCACTCAATGAAGATTTCCTTTAAATTATCATAAATGAATGGAGGTTGGTGTAATTCACTTGACAGTATATTTAAAATATATTTAATATGTGGAGTTTGTTCCACTTGAGTTCTTGTAATTACAAATTTCACTGGAATTATATAAGACAGCACAACCATAAACTTACACACAATTGCACACACACAATCTGGCAGAATTATGAGCTTGTGCTGATGGCTGTCTTTTTGAATACAGACTAATATAATTATCATATAGGAAATTAGGATTCCCATGACCAGCTTTAATAAGACTCATGATTCAAACACTCACAGTGCACAGGATAATTTAACTTTTGCTGAATTGTGCAGTTTATCACACATACACCATCTACACTGTTGCTGTACACACACACAGTAGGATTGTCTTTCCCCTCTTCTATGCTCTGCAGGCATCATTCAGTCATGGCTAGCCTGCAGCCTATGCCCACACAAACACATGAACCCACACACAAAAATGCAGACTCTTTCATGCTCACAAACACATATACACATGCACATTGCCTGCAGCGTCGCTGGGTGCTAGACACGAAAACGGCTTCAATTGACTGGAAGGAAGATTTCGACTACTCTGGAGGGCTGAGAGAGGGAGAAGACGAGCGAGACGGCGAGAGAAGGCCATGGAAAAGATATTTTACACACACATGCACACACAGGCAGGGATGTCGAGACACTTAACACCCACACACAAACACTGCTGCTTTGCTTTGAACATTGTACCCATTACAGATAGCTACTGAGATAGCAAAGGGCACTGCTGCTATGATGAGAGTAGCAGAGGGAGAGCAAGAGACAGACTAAAACAGTAACCGTAACAGATAAAGACTCTACTTCTATCTTAAAAGTCAGTATGTTTTTTGAGGGCAAAATCAAAATCGCAGCTGCCAACATTTCCTTGGCACCCAGGTATCTCTGTCTTCTTCTGACCTCAATTTCACAGTTTCTTTTAAAGTGTTACTTATCCCAGGAAGGGTTTTGCTCAACATGCATGCCCTTACAAGGCAAATCCCTGCTTCATTTTAATATCACTAAACATATTCAGACCTGGGGGTTGCCCGGTACAACCACAGTTTTCTTTGCTTGTAATTGGTGCGCCTTGCAAACTTTCACCAGAGCATTTGGTGGTTAAGCAATCTGCTTACGGGCAAAGGTAGCTGTTTAGGGAGGGGAGCGTGTCTTAGTGACGCTTAACACATCCACATTTTCCCACATTTCTTGAGAAGGATTTTTTCAATGCCTGTCGTCCCGTCTCGTCCCCCCCCCCCCCCACACACACACACACACATACACACACACCCTCTGATGTCAAAGCAAGGTTTACATGTATTGCATCATCAGATAGACGAGGATTGCATGTTGCAGCTATCAGACTTGGTTGGAGCTGGTGTTTTGCCCTTTAAGTTACAATTGTATTTGATCTAAGGATGTAGAAGATTGCTGACCCTTAATTGTGCAACAACATCTGAAACGATATGCTGTTCAGTCTGCTGTTACAGAAGCTTCTCTTCTCTTTAATCCAACAACCTTGTTGAAACAGACACAGAAACAGATGCATACATAACGCTTTTTTCCCCTCCACATTACTTTATCAGGCTGTAAAATTAACATTAAGAACCATATGGGCGGGAGGTTATCACAGGAAGAACTCCATGCCTCTATCTGATTGTGAGTATGCAGATGTGAGATAACCAATCTGAGGATGTTACTGAGGAGGAGAAAGAGTGATGAGAGAAAAAGGTGAAGTAGATTATTTCAGTGTGTGTGTATGTGATTTCTTTTACAGATTGTGTAGACTGAAAAACTTATATTCTCTTTTAAACACTGATTAACAATCTGATATAATCTGCCTCAAAGGCCTCTAAGTGTGTTTGTGCGTGGGAGTAGCCTATGTACTGTATATGTGAATCTGTGTGCATCTCTGTGTATTTTATGGAAAGCCAAGTGGACCATAAACATCTCAGAAATGTAGATGGCAGGCGACAATTGTAGCCTCACCCAGGTAACAATTGAGGGCTACTGAGGGGTTCATTGTAGCCTTGGCAGGCATTTTTGTAATATGCATGTTGGATGGTACATCTACATCTCTGAGATGTTTATGGTCCACTTGGCTTTCCATACAATGTGTGTGTTAGGGCCATGTCAAATCTGTTTTTAGTAGAAAAAAAACAACAGGGGATGAAAAGAGCGAGCATGGGAAAAGATTATCTTTCTACGGTGTTACACACACCCACAGTGTGTATGTTCAGCACTGGATATAAACGGACACAGACATATGCTAAAAACACATAATGCACATGCACATCTTTGTTATCTGATTCTGTCATATATAATTTCCTGAGAGTTTATATACAAACACTGCACACACAAACACAGAGACATGTACACATGCAGTCATTTGCTCATACAGGACAACACATACACACACACACACACATATGCCTCCACCCTCCAGCGCTATCCCTTGTAACAAGTCAAAACAATGTGGCAGAGCTGACAGCCCACATTAGACCACTAGGCCTTAAAAAGACCAAGTGTGTGTGTTTCCACAAGTGTGTATGTGTTTAATGTGAGTCACTCTCACAGATAAATGTCAGGGGTTAGTGTAAAGTCAATGTCTCAAGAGTTGCCCAAAGCTTACAGCTCTTTTCAGCAATCATTTTAGATCCTAGGTCGCAAACCAAAAATAAGAGTTAAAAAAAAAATAAAGTGACCACAATGTGTGAATTCAAATTTTGAAATGTTGACTAAAAACTTAGTATTCGCCGGGTGGATCTGGTGTTGTGGCTGGTGTGAGAATTTATTATCCGCATTTACTGAATAAATGGCCAATTAATCTGTTGGGTTGGGGGGACAAACTTGCTGGAAGGAGATTTTCAGTACAGAATAATTAAATGCCCCCTCTTGACAGTTTAGCTTTGTTTGTGTTAGGTGGTTTGCATGAATGAGCCAAAAGCCTCTTAGAAAGACTCAAAATATCTGCCCTATTATAATGGCTGTGGTGATAAAGTGAAGTTGAACCTTAAGGTCAGCAATCCTGTTAAAAGGTTTCATGTCTTTGCGGAGTATAAAGTGGCTTTTATGAATTAGTAAGTGGCTTACTTACAACCAGGTGTTCTCTGAAGCCAAAATTGACACAGAGATCATAAGCAATTTTCAAAATATCAGCCATCTTTGTTGAATTCTTTCTCTATGTGAAAGTGTGTGAGACTTCCCTCAGGGGTGAGTCCTTTTGATATTTAGCATTGTCATTTCAATGGAAAAGTGATAGACAATACTTATTTGAGTTGCAATAAGTAGGATGATAAATTTGTTTGACTAAACTCAGGGATACGCAATCAATAAATGGCAGTAGAGTACCCAATAGGTCACAAAGACTTGTGCATTGAGTTGGGGTTTGGATGCTGCAGCGACCATTATGTCCATGAACATTACATGTATTGTCAATGTTGGTGGAATATGGCACCTTACCTGCAGTTTCTTGAGCATTGTAAGGGATGGTAGAAAAAGTATTAGGAGAGGGCAGATAAGAAAAGGGGCAGCATTATGTACTTTTTGTTTTTGCTGAAGGGAGGGTAGTCTAACTTTTCCTCATCCTGGATTTATGTTTTGTTCCAGCCTTCCCTTGTGAGATACATAAATATATTTGAGTTTTTTGTTTTGAGATATTGGGGGGAGGGTTTACAGTTTTTTCGAAGCATACTGTAAATGTTGATAATACTGGAGAGGGTCATGGATTTTTTATGAAATGAAATATAAGATTCAGCCCCCCTCTACACCCCAATAATTTCTGTGCAGGCTCTAATACACTGTATTCAGTTTATTAAGTACCTTTCTAAAAGTCAAATAAAATATTACTTTTAAGCAAGCTGCCCCTAATTTCATGCATTTTGTGATTGAAAAGGATGTTGGCGATTTTTTATTAATTGATTGATTTCACATTTTATTGCGACTCATATATTATTCCAGTCTTCCCTTGTGAGATTTATTGATTCCCATTTTTACCATAAATATATTGTTTTGAGATATGGGCTAAAACAGCACACTGAAAAGACCCTGACTATATACATTTTTATCATTGCTGTCATCAACTATAGTGTTAGTTGTCTATGGACCTTTGGTTAGCATTGTGTAACAAAACAACACAAACACACACAGGAAAGAACACTCTTTGATGTTACAGGGTGGAGTCAGACAGACAGATAAGTATGTTGATCAAACAGCATCCACCTGTGATGAAAGTTGAACCTTGTTAAAGCTAAAATAACCTAAAAGAAAGACTGCACAGGCACACACACATGCATGCAGACACACATACCTGTATACATACATTCTGATACATGCACATTAACGGATGAACATGCTTGAACACACTTGTTTGCTCTTGCTACACGGTCATGAGAGACATTTAGAAACACATGAGAGTAAAGTAAAAGTAAGAAAACATGACTGTTCAGTACCTTTTTCCTGTCTTATATGCTGTGTTTTACCTTGTCTTGTAAGTCAGAGTCCCACTGTGGAAATAAGTCTGTGACCTTTCTGTGTGTGCTTGTGTTATAGTTCATCTTATTCTGTGGCTCTTCTCTGCAGTATATCTACTTTTATTTAAACTTTCAAACAAATTTAATCTAATCCAGGCAAGAAAAGCAGAGAAATGTCAAATGGCAGGGGGTGCTTAAACCTTTAGTCGATTTGAAGCGCAACTTGACATTTAGCCTCCAGTTCGACATAAACAGGCAGTCAATCATCCAAAAACTTGTTAGGATAGTTACCAGGTTCATCATTAAAACCAATAAGTACGTCTAAAACTGGTCTTATTTTTCCAAAAAGACCATTAGACAACTGACACATTTCAGAACGCTGCTGCCAGAAGTGTTACAAAAGCCAAGAGAAGTAATCATATTATGGCTTTTCTTTACGCGAGCTTCCACTTAGTTACCAAATAGATTTCAGATATATATACGGCCAAAATACATTAATGATTTGCTTGAAGAATATAAACCTTAGGGGTTTAGGAATCAGTCCGCTACTGTAATATCGCTTAATTTTTCACAGTAAAGCTGCATTTAACTACTAAAAAGGAACCAACTTTCTGAATGCATCCCAAAATTAGCTGGTTTCAAATTTAAATTAAAAACTCTCCTGTGTTCCTATGCCTTTAAATGATAAATTTTCTCTAATGAAAATGTGTTAGTGCACTGAAAATATATTTGGTTTTTTTTCTATTAGTATTTAATTTATTTTATTTTCTTCCTCATTGTCATTTCCAATGCATTTCTTTGCTTTATTGTATGCAAACCTTGCCTTGTGCTCTGTATTTGAAAGCTGCTAAACAAATAAATCTGCCTTGCATCGTCTTGCAGCAAACTTTGGAGATTGTTTTGGTTGTATAAAGTTTCCAATGTTTCCCCATGTTTGAAACATTAACATTAAATCTGAAATTAAATCTGAAAGTCAGGTTAGCTCTTAGGTTGGTATACATACAGTTTACTGAGGAGAAACTCAAACTCTTCAGGAACACATGGATATCTGTACTTCATGTGTCAAATTACATTTGCAACACTTATAGTCAAGATTAGTTGAGGCTTGCTATCTGTCTTACATTTCAAGATTATCCCAAGAGATCTACTGACATTTCCGAGTCTTGTTGGCTAGTCAGTTACTCAACCTCAGTGAAATGTAGTCAAAATTTCCATCTCTTGTCTGCACTCAGAGAATGCCTTGAGACCTTATGACATTTTCTCAGCTAATTTATCATTTTAAAACTGTCAGCATTATGGAAAATACTGTGCGTTGTTTTAAATCGGTATGACTGCCAACTGTCTCTCATATAGGCTCCATCTCTTCTTCCATTAATCCCTTCCTCTTTCTGCCATTCTTTCTCTTTTGCTATCTCTCACCTCTTCCAGTGTCTCTCAACTGTCCAGCTCTCCTTATTTTTGTCCCCTCCTTCCTCCAACTCTCTCCTCCTCCTCCTTTTCTTTCCTTTCTTTCTTTCCATTAATAGTAATGTTCGTCTACAGTTTTTAAGTTGTATTAAAAGCTTAATTAGGAAATAAGGGAGGACGATAGGAGAGGAATGTTGGCCCCTATAAATTTGGCAAGGGTATTAAAAGCTCAATGCTCAGCCACATGCTGATCCCAAAGAGATATGCCTTAAAAGGCTATATACACTACGCACACACACATACACAGACGACGGACTTGCACACCAACACGCAGACACATACTTGCGTGAGCACACAAGCACACACAGGATATATCGATCAAGTACATTGTTATCTGATGGCCAAAGCTACCAGTGCTACCTAAAGTCATCAAGAAAGATGGGGCAGAGAAAGATGGAAACCAATGAACAGAAGAGAGGACAGAAGATAAAAGAAAGGGGTTCATGTATGTACTGAGAGGACCTACATAGAATAAGAGACTAAAATGGAGGCATATAGAGAAAGATCGGGGGGGGTTACATCCCTGATTGTCAACTGGGAAAAGAGAAGCAAGTGAGGCAGGAGTAAGGGGGAGAAAGATGAAGGAAGGCAAAGGCAAGCATGAAAGAAAGACCATTATTCCAGGCAGGTTGACATCTCAAGGGTCTGTCTGCTGTCAATCAGGGCTTTCCTCGGTGATTGATTGTGAAGGACTTAAAAATTCCAAATCACTTTGAGACTGACTACTAAGACGTTGCGAGAATTCGTCTTGTAAGAACCTTTGAAGGGTACGGAAATGTTTTCAGTGAGTGTTACACATGTGCACCCCTGGGAAATACTGAGTACAAAAGATTGTCTTCTTCTGTTGGCCGGCGAGGAGCTAGCTTGGGGAGGTTTCTTTCACCACAGAGGTAGTTAAAAAGAAGGTGAGAGAGTTCACTTTGTTCCAGCCAGTCTGGCAGTGAAACTGACAGCTTCCTGGTCATGAGGCTACTTGTCCAACCTCTAGTCGACAGCCACTGCTGGGGTTTGTCGTCCTCTGAAAGACATGGCCTCTTCCATATATGGCTAGGTTATTGCTAGCTGCTGTGACAGGGGTGTAGTGCTATTGTACATACTGTATATCTTGTGATTGACTGCTTGCAGGCTAAACTGCTCAAACATGAGGCTACAGCCAAATATTGCGGGAAAACCAAAACCAAAACAATGAGCTGAAAGACTGACAATGCTAAGAGCTGAGGGAAACTGCAGAGTTGGGTGATAATTCTGTGTGGGTGCATCACTTTGAGTGACGCCTTTCACAACATAGTCAGGTGATTGATTGTTTTTACAAATATATTGATTATAGCTGCTTTAAAGATTGCCTGCAGGTTGCTCAAAAAATATTAGGCACATTTTTTGTGGAGGCTCTGGCTTGGCCAATTGGTACGTTGTTGGAGCGGTAAATTGAAAATTTTCTGATTAATTCCCCCGACAAGTGTTTGTTTAAATTCTCACTATGAGTTGTTGTGTTTCTGGAAAGAAGAGCAGGAGTTTAACAAAGTGTCACCAAAATCTGGCTTAGTTCATCTACACTGCCAGCTACCTCAGCATGTAAACTTGGCCAGTGAACACATAAAAGTTGCCAGTGAATTTTGGCAATTGCTGTGGTCGACATGCTTTTTGGAGAATGTGCTGCCTGGTCCAGGTAATCTTGTTGCCTGCATCCTCTGCAGATTTTCCATTCAAGAATTGATATGGTGCTTATGAAAGAAGGTTGAAGTGGCTTACACATGATTTCCTGCAAATTTAGATTTGATTAGGCTACTTATTTAAAAACCATTACTGTTGGTACATTAAACTAAACAGTGCATTGTAGACCCTCTTGTCAGAATGAGTGCATGTTTTTATTAAGCAGTCATTTTAAATATGTTATATGGAGTATTTCTCTTATCATCCACCTGCCCCTCCTTCTCTCTCTCTCTCCTTCTCTCTTTCTATCTCAATTCAATATTAATTCGATTTAATCTCCTATTTAATTCAAGAACTCTCTCTGGAGTCTCCTTTTCTTTGATCGTCTCCTCGCTTTCCCCTCCTTCTCTTCTTCACTGTCCCCCTCCCCCTTCTATCCATCCTTTTCAGGTTTTCATCCTCTTTTCAATCTCATCTTCCATTCAATCTCTCCCTCTCGCATTTAAAAGAGAGAGAGAGGGGAAGAGAAGAGGAAGCAAGGAAAATAAGGGGGAAAGAGGGAGAAAGTAAAGAGATGCTGAGAGAAATTGAAAAGCTTTATGAAGTGAGTAACAGAGGGAGAGGGAGATGAGCAAATAAAAGAAGATGAAGGAAGAAAATGACAGAAAGGAGAAGGAGCAGGAGAGGTTTAAAAATGAGAGGAGTATATTTAGGGACAAACAGATGAGATGGGGAGTAAAAGAAGGGGGAGATGATGGGAGGAGAGAGGAGGGACTGAGAGCATTGAGAGGCACAGAGGGGAGGGAGAAACAAGAAGTTGTTAAGATAGAGAGGGGAGGGAGAAGAAACAGCAGCTTTCCCACATTGCTGATATTTCTCTGGGTTACATCATTCACAAGGTCCCCCTGTCAGCATACTGGTGAATGTGCATTAGCCGTTTTTCTTGGGAAAACCAATGCATCTCAGTGGAACATCATTTCAAACCACAATGCAAAGATGTGTTTACAAAAATTTAGTGAGTCATTTTGTGTTGCAATCAGTCATCAAAGTTTATTTAAAAATATTTACCTTCTTGTCATGAAACTGGAAATTTGTTTGAAGCAGTGGTGTGGTGTACAGTTCATCAAATAATAATGTAACCTCCTGTGCTGTGAGTCAAAATAACACAATGATTCTTATTTTCAGGTGATTACACAAAATCCACCTGCCAGCATCTCTAAAGCTCAGTATTTAAAAAGTCATACCTAGTTAGTTTAATATGTACAAAAACAGAAGCGCTGGTTACCTTTGGAAAGAGCCAGGCTAGCTGTTTCCCACTGTTTCCAGTCATTATGGTAAGCTAAGCTAACCCTCTGGCTGTAGCTTCATATTAACAGTACAGATTTAAGAGTGGTATCGATCTTCTCATCTAGCAAGCAACTAAGTGTATTTCCCAACATGTCAAAACTATTCCTTTAAAGCCCATGGTTTTGTCATGACATAGTGGTGCAATATTCAGGTCCCCACATACTTTTGTTGATGTAGTGTAGGTCTTTGGGATTACAGCTCTCCTCTGGCTATCCTTCTCTTTCTTTCCCTCCAACCATAAATACTCATCTATTTTTCTAACATTACCGTTGGCTATTACTATCATTTCTTGCTTATTCTCCTAAGTAAGTGTCAGCCCATATATCTCAGTAGCTATCTTTGAAGGCTCATTACAAGCCAGTCACAATCACTGGATCATAATACACTGCTGAGGCCATATGACACCTCTGACGATTGGGAAATTACCCATATATTTAATTAACACTCTCACTGATTGGCTGCTTTTTTTTTGCCCCACGAGTCTAAGGTAACCTATGTGGAATTTCCCTTTACATATCATACTGAATGATGAATTATGATAACAGCATTCCATAGGCTCACTTGGAGCCTCACTACTAATTTTACTTTTCCATCAACCGATTCCATTACATTCCCTTCTCACAAGTCTTTGCTGCGTTTGATGTGTCTGCTGGAGGGAATTTCTTAAGATACGGTGGGAAATTGAGCACAAGAACCTTCCAGACTTGGCCAAATAAAACCAGGAAGCAGATAATTTGATTAATATAATTTGAGTTATTTCAATTACTTTTGCACCACAAGGGTGCTGGTTGCCAGTGAGCGATTCTGGAGAAGCACTGATGACAGCTGGAAGGGAGGTGTACACTTCCTTCACAATTAAGATCACAACCATACATAGATACACAGAAATACTCATGGACACATGGACTTTTTTTTTTTTTTTTTTTTTACAGTTTTCTGCATAAGGATTTTAGTGTTATTGCCTTGGTTACAGTTTATTTTATTTCCCCCTCTAGTTATACTGCAACTAGGGCAGCCTCCCTCTCACTCTCCCTGTTTTTTTCCTTCTCTCTCTCTCTCTCTCTCACTCGCACACATACATTAGCCTCAAGCTCAAAACAAAATACACCTGGTGAGAGAGACACATGCATGCGGTGAAAAGAGACAAAAAGGAGAAAGAAAGAGGAAAAAAGAAAGGGGGGGGGGGTTGAGGGCTGCCTGGGAATCGAGGACAGAGTCAGGAGAGAAAAACAGAAGGTCTCACAAACACACACATACTACAAACATGCTTCATAAAGCCATAAACACACACACACACACACCCACACACACGCACACACATTAGCCTGAAGCTCAACACAGCTACACCTGGTAAGAGACGCAGAGAGAGCAATAGATGTGAGCTTGCCTGTGAATTGAGGTCATGTAGAGAGAGACAGAGGTAAAGACAATAGGAGGTAGGATGAGTTAAGAAGCAATGATGGTGTGAGCTGGATAGGAAACAACTTCCCAGCATGGGGAGGAAAGGGAAGGGAAGGAGAGGATAAATGCAGAAAAAGGTTGCTCAAAAAAAGCAAAAAAACATTTCTAAAAATGTATGATGTATTAGAGAAAAAGTATCACTATGTAGTCATTTTAGTTGAATATATGCTTCATAAAGGCAAAGAAAGTCATGGTTTTGATAATATAGCGTGTAATGATAATGAGAAAGCATTCAGAAACATGTTGGAAAACAAAGCATACAAACAACTTGAGATTTAAAAAAAAAAAACCTCCTCTTGCATACCCAAAAATATTCTGTGTGCTGTTGCACTGAAAAGACCAGGATCAAAGTTATGCGCAAGAATGTCAGAGGTGTGAGAGTTTCAAAAATTAACAATCTATGCTCAAATACGGTATGAAGGGGTGTCAGTGAACTGCAAAATAGAGAAGGAATAAAAAACATTTGCATCTTGTGTAACAACAGAAATCATGCAGCTAAAAACATCTTAAAATGCAGACTTGGATAAAGCAGCCTCTTCAGCACCAGCGACTTTAATTCACTGCATACTTGAATTAATTCACTTAAAACGATCATCCATGTGTGTGATGTGTGTGTGAGTGTGTGCGCATATGTGTGAAAACATGTATGTCAATGTGTGTTTGAGCATGTGTGATGCCCCAGGAGCATCCTGTACTATAAGCATGTTTTCTCTCTTCTCCCCCACTGACATTCACATTTTTTCCCTGAAGCCCCCCCTTCGCACACACACTACATTCTTCTTCTCTTTTTTCTCTTCTCCCCTCCTTTCTTCAGACATTTGACATGAAAACACATTAAACACTTCTAACTAAATTCCAACAGACATTCTGTGAATAGTAACTTTGGATGAACACTTTGCTGTTATTATCAATTCTTTAGCCAGTAGCTATTGAGTTGATTTCCTGTGTGGAAGCTGTGTTGAGTTGCTGGAGGCTTCCAGCAGGAGGCATTTTGCAAGCTCTGGCTCCTCTCTTTGCTCCTTTCGAGCAACATGTTAACAGCACAGTGATGTTTCTTCTTCTCCCTGAAGATTGATATTAATGTTTAAATGTGTAAATCAAAGCACTTCGCCTCACTTCCTCATTTTCTTCCTCTTTGTCTCGTGAGTATACCGTACTGTGGTCTCCCTTTCCCCTTCTTGTTTCTCCATCTCTTCCTCTTCTCTCTCTCTTGAGTATACTGCACTGTGTTCTGCTCTCTGCCTGTCTTTCTCTCTTCGGGGTGCATCCTGCTCGGTTCTCTCATCACCGCCTTTCTCCTATTTCTCTTATTTTATAAGAATCTCTGCTCTTTTCCTCCTTCAACTGTATCTGTCATGCAAAAGTTGACTTCACATTGTTATGTAATCTATTCATGAATCACATTAACCTCTTGCCTCTCATTCCTCTCTCACATCTAAAAATGCTTCAGAGGCACATCTGTCAAAATTTAATAATATTGCAAATGAAGGGTACGAGTGCTTTCCGATGTAAAACAGTTGCAACCAAAACCACTCCTCCCTTACATTTTTATGTCTATTTTAACCACAAACATTCAATTAATTAAAGTAAATTTTTATGCAAAAACTTAGACACCACTAAACATTTACTAAGAATTTTTTGTTGTGTTTACTGTATGGATCTATTTTCTAAGTTAAGCCACATACTTATTTGTGAGTACTTGCATGTGTGTGTGTGTGTGTGTGTGCATCACAGCAATTGGATTGAGCAAAAAAAGAGAAACTGCATAACTGCATGAGGTCAGCAATATTGACTTATAGGCTCAAACTATCTTTCTTTCTCTCTGTCACTCACAAACACACACACACACACACTCGCAGAGTCACACAAATAATGAGGAAGCAGCTTTTTACCTTGAAGATACAAAGAGGGGGAAACTAAGGGAAACAGACAAAGAGAGAAAGAGAGAGAGAGAGAGAGAGAGAGAGAGAGAGAGAGAGAGAGAGAGATGGCAATGGGCCTGAAACAGAGGGATTGTGGGAGACAGGACTAGATGAATATTTCTCTTCCATCTCTTTACTACTTTCATCTCAGCCGCAGTTTTCTGAGACTCTTAAAGGGAAACACACACAAACACCAAGACATGCACACAAATACTGTGCACACACACTGACACATACAAAAAGACATAGATCCAAATTTCAAATGCCTACTCTTCTTAGTAAATTGAATAAAAACATATGTAATTCTACACAAGAAACAGAAGATTTGAAACACTTTAAAAATTAATCACTGTATTATTTTTTATTGCAGGAAAAGACAATAAAATGTATAGACAACAATAAAACATGAAAAAGGGAGTTGAAATTAAACTAAGGAATCACACAATGAACAATAAAAGCATATTTGATCACTGTGTTTCGGGTAAAAAGAATTTGATTACAATGAAATGGGGAAAATTACTGTAGGCCAACTCAGTTTCAATTCATCAGCAAACATGCCTCTGAATATTAAAAAATATGATCAAAACAGTTTCAAATAGATTATAACATAATAAGAAATTTGAAGCAGGGCTTATTGAAAAAGTGAAGTAAGTGAAATGAGTCAGAAGAAGAAGAACACTTAAACTTAATAGGTGGCCCTGTTTGTGAAATTTTGTCAGAATTTAAGAAAACCTAGCAGCACCTTTCGAGCTCTTGCTCATATTTTCACAGCAACAAAGTTCATATGAAAGTTCTTCAAGTGCTGAGTCAGTTCCATGACCCTATAGGACCCATGCAACACAAAACCACACATGCACACAAAGTAAAAAATAAAATCATACTTACACAACCAAAACCACAACCAGCCAAACACACACATGAGATGAAAGGAAAACAACTCATCTGGTCAGCACAACTTTGCCCCTCAGGAATGATGCTATCTCAGAGTGTGTGTGCACATCACACCTTAAACTAGGGTAGCTGATACCCGAGGGTCTAACACTGACACACACACACTTGCAGAAAAATGTTTCATTCCCCCGTCAGAGCTGTAAAGTCTGAGCTTGTCTTGGGATTGCATATTCTCCGACACTCAATATCATATATCATTAGAAATTACTTTTACGTGTAGTGTGGGATTCTTTTTCTTTTTTTTCAAAAAGTTTAAAGCAAATGCAAATATCTTGAAAATTTAATCCCTACTGCAGTGGAAAGCAATCCCTTATGTTGTATCTTATAAGTTCTTTTAGGATGAATCAGCATTCGGTACATCATGCAAAAGACAGCCCAACTCTTTTACTTCAGCATCACAAACAGTGTGTCTGAACTCTGATTTTCAAACACATACTGTACAATATAAGTTTACTAGTGCCTCTCAAAAAAGCAAACATTTGTTCCACTTTGATTCCAAACTTCACACATTTGGTATTAGCACAGACCAGGGTGGTGGAACAGCACTAACACCATTAAAACAATTCAGAATCTGGCATAAAAAATGACTGATCAGTTCACTGATTGGAGAGACATCAAGATATTTTTCTTCAAGCCGCCACCTTCTCTAAATTAATTCTGGCTCAGCAGTCAGCTGCTCGTCCCCTTGCTATCTACTGTGGCTGTTTTGGCAGACTGCTAGCAAAACTGTAGCATGCATATTTCACCATAAAATATCATACTGGCAAGATTATAGTCATAAGCATAACAAAGCACATGTTGCTGTTGCCATTAATGCTAATTTTGCTAGCATCTTGAGAGTCATGCTGGACACTGCACAGCACGGCTGTCATTCTTTCACAGCTTGATTGTCATCATAGCCAGTACGAGACTAAATTAGCTGTCTGGAGTTTACCATGCATTGTTAGTCACGCAGTTGCATAAAGTCAGGACTACCCAGGTGCTATTTAGTTTTTACTTCATCTATAAAAACATTGTTTTGCATAGAAGGTGAGTTTGGAGATTTTAAAGATCCCTGCTTCAGAGAGCAGGGTCATGCACAGTGCAGCGCCACTTTAGAATGTGTCAACACCTTGTTCAAGGGCACTTTTGCAGGGATAGTAAGCATTGTATGTGTAATACCAGCCATCCTCTAGTACACAGCGAGAGTACATCCTTCAGTCAGTGGCGAATTGAACTAACCACCTTTCTGTCTCTGGCCAACCTCTTTCTCTGGAAAAATATATCACAATATATTGTGGATTTCTTGTCTAAGTAGAGATCTGGAGTGACCTTTGCAATATAATACTAAATGTAATAGCAGTTTTTAATTAAAATTAACAGTAGAGATTTAAAGATCTTTTGGATTGATGATGTAAGGAGGCAGCAACAAGCCAGTAGAGGAGAGAGTCGTGACCAAGAGTAATACATACACATACAAATACACATAGAAAGTACACACAAACACACCCACGCAAATACACAGCCAAGCAGCCATGAGCAGAGGCAAACACTTCTGCACTAATACGTACTGTCACATGTACACACATAAAGAGACACATAGACACACACTGTAGTCACAAAATGCTAAATATTTTACTTTATGATTTTTATGAGAGAAGTGAAGAGGAGAGGAGTGGGGTGGGGTGGTTTTAAGAGGGGAGAGCCAATGAGAGGATCAGTTGAGTGTGGTAGATTGGTTATAAGAGCCAACGTAATGAAAAGGCTCAGTTCACAATATTGCCAAAGAGCCCTTAAGCACTGACACCTGGTATGTGCCAACCTGGTACAAGCACAAGGACACTTAATTTCCACAGCTTAATTTCCATTCTTCAACTAATGATGGAAAATGGTTTTCACCAAATAGGATTTAAAGGAAAATTCTGGTTTAAAATTGGTTTAAAAGTTTTGTCCATCAATTCTATCTGATAAAAAAATGTAACCGACCAAGTAATTGCTGAGATAAAAGAGAAAGAAACAAAAGAAAGAGTGTTCAGACCATCAGACAGGTTGTCAATTTTCAATAAGTCAATTGTTCAGCCAGATTATCTGAATCACTTAGTTTGGACAAGTAGCTGAAATGAGTTTCCTTGGCAGAGTGACCCTAACCCTAAGGAACAAGGTTAGGGTCCTGGATATCTGGAAAGAGCTTGCAGACGAACTAGTGGTCCTTTGCATTGAAAAAAGTCTGAATAGGAATGCCTTCCTCTGAAGGCTTTCTGCATTCAACTGGATTCACCTGGGGTACAACCAAAATACACTGCAGGGATCTAACTAATCTGGCTGGAGGACATGGCTGGGGAAAGGCTCAGGAAGTAATCGCAGGGTTGGTGGTTTGGCTCCTCCTGTCCACATGTTAAAGTGTCCTTGAGCAGGACACTGAACCCCGATTGCTCCCGATATGAAGGCCAGCACCTTGTGTGTGTGTGTGTGTGTGTGTGTGTGTGTGTGTGTGTGTGTGTGTGTGTGTGTGTGTGTGTGAGAATGAGAGCATTTTGTCTGTTAAAGGTCCAGTGTGTAGGATTTAGTGGCATCTAGCGGTGAAATTGCAGTTCGCAACCATTTGAATACCGTTCACATCACCCTCCCATTCCAAGTGTGTAGGAGAAACTATGGTGGCCACAAAACTCACTAAAAACGCAAACGGCCCTATCAAGAGCCAGTGTTTGGTTTGTCTGTTCTGGGCTACTGTAGAAACATGGCGTTGCAACATGGTGGCCTCCATGGAAGGGGACCCACTCCCTCTGTAGATATAAATGGCTTATTCTACGCTAATGAAAACACAATGATTCTTCAGGCGATTATACACTAATGAAAACATACTTAAATATATTATATTCCATTTCTGCCAATAGCTCCTCCTAAATATTACATACTGGACATTTAAGGTAGAAAAGTGTTATATAAAATGCAGCCATTTACCATTTACTTAACAACCTCGACCTGGTTAAAGGGTAGAAAATGGATGGACATACTTTATTTTGAGGTAAAGTGAAAGTGAGCGTACCTAAAATGTCAGTAATAATGCCATTGCACAGAAAAACTGTGAGTGCACACAACTACGGTAAGTACGGTAGATCAAAACTAAACCAGGGAGTCTGTCTGTAAACTGATTACAAAGGCCAGTTTAGGTAATAATATTACTGTTTACCCCCAAAGCAGTTAAAAAAGTACAATCCTCACACAATCATTTAAAGAAAACAAATACTGTATATCACCACAGCATACAAACCATGAAGACGACTGGGGACATGTGTGTTGTGACATTGGATATGGGTAACACTACTTTACTTGATGAGTTAGTCTTGTGCACAAATCCATTATTTAAGTCAAACTAGCAGTCTGCTAAATGTACTTAAGAGTCCTTAGCTCCTTTCCACCCATAAAGAAAAGCCTGTAGCTGCAGAGCTGAACAGCATAATCCAACAATAATGAAGATTCCTAATTAGCTTTGCATGTGTGTGTGTTGATGTGAGCTCGTCAAGAGGCGGGTGGCATGATTCCAGTTGTCGGGGGGTAAGTGAGTGTGAATCAACCCTGCTGACATCAAATACGCTCACACACAAAGACATTCTCACATACGCACACACACACACACACCAAAGCCCAAATTAAGCCGTACATGCCACTTATTGCACTTGTCATTGTTCTCAGTGCCATGAGCCATATTGAGCACAGAAGAAGGGCACGTGTGTGTGTGTGTGCATGTGTGTGTGTGTGTGAGAGAGAGAGAGAGAGAGAGAGAGAGAGAGAGAGAGAGAGAATGAGAAAAAGAGAGAGGGGGTGCCTGGTAGGTTGTAGAGTGACACATTGATAATATTTTTTTTTAGTGTTCAGTGTCTGCTTGCTGTTGCATATATGCAAAGTTTGTGTGGGACTGGCAACACATCAACATGTGTGTGTGTGTGTGTGAGAGAGAACATTTTGCTGAGTCATCTGGCCCATTTAATTTACTCCATCTCTTCAGGAAACAGCTGCTGTGACATCGTAACCTTGAGTAAACTTTATTGGCTTGCAGGGCCACTTAGAGGAGTACAAGTAGCCAATGAGATGTGACAGCTGAATGAACTTCTTGTGTTAAATTTAAACAGGGTCTTTAGAATGATCAGCATGAACACAGGTGGGTGAACAAACAAAGACATGCTAGTGTTCCCACACACATGCAAAGATATGTAGCCTGGCACCCTCACGCAGCAAAGATTAGTATAATCAATCAATCTATTAGAGTATGATAACGGGCTGTTCATCATTACTGCTTAACTAATATACATTGTTTCCATGTTGCACAATAATTCAGAACATACAAATAGAGTTCACAAGGTAAGAACTGATAGCACTTTATGACTTATGATATCAATTTCAGATAGTAATCTTTGCATGGGTTGATATTCTGTACTATTTTGTAAAGGCTGAGATGCTTAGTCTGAAATTACTACAAAAAGGAAAATTTGATATTTTCCAATTTTCTCCATTAGAGAGATATTGGATTGTATTCGTGAAAAAGGCAGAGACTTAAGTTGGTTCCTTTTGCTTTCCATTCTGTTACATGATTATCTGATTTCACTGCTGAGAAATTCTCCAATACTAATGCTCTACTTTTATTTACTGTAAGATCATGATGCGATATCCATATCAGTGCAACTCTGTATCTATTTAAAAGAAGAAATAATGAGATCCATTAGCAGCTACTCGTATAAGCCATTTTCTTTTCAATTTAATCACATTTCTTTTACTACTAAAGAGATTGCAGGGTGCCATGCTAAACCAAAGTAGTCTAAGACACTGTAACCATTAGCCTTCTCTCTCTCTTCCCTCATTTCCTGTCTGTATCTTGACTGCATATTATCAAATAAAGGCAAATATGCAAAATAAAAAAAATCTATCTTAAAAGAAAAACCAGGAGTTTAAAATAGTTGACTTCACAAGAGCAAAACAATCCAACCGACCCAACTGAGTGACCAACTAACCAACACAGACATCCTTAATGCCCCACACTCTCAGTAACAGGGCAGGATCAGTCCCTTATGCAATTTTCCATTGACATGCAAACAGTAAAATATTGACATTAACCCATCACTGTTTGTTACATCATCAGTCTTATCATGAGCGAATTTGGCTGAAGATTCAAGATTTAACTTAGAGCAAAGAAGTTGCCGTCTTTTCATATTCAGGAAGATGCTGCACTGTCTGAATTGTGGTGATGACTGATCACACTTACAAGCTGCTGATTGTCCCACTGCAGGGTTGATTTGTTCCAGCAATTTTCCCCCACAGACAAAATAATCGCAGTAGTCAACATCATTTTAGTCAACTATGAGGCAAGAGCTTCAGCAAATTATGTATTTTGCACTTGGAAGATGGAAAAGAAGTGCATCAAATTTTAAAACTTGTCTTCTGCAAGCTCAAGTCTACTGAAATCATGCTGAATAACATTCTACCGATAGATCCCAAGATGGTGTTTTATTTTACTGTGATTATAGGTTTTCTGGAAGTGCAGCAGGTGAAACAACACAATATCTAAAATCTGAGTTGAGAAACAATTGTGGGTATTACTGCATTAACATCAGTGTTACCAATGTTAGTGTACTGTCTAAAAAGCAGTCTTCAAAGTAATATAATTAGGAAAGCATCAATTTTGTTGATGCATACTGAGTGTTTAACAGTATCATAGTTTAACTCAAAACAATACAGTACAATAAGATGCCATAAATGACCTAAGCAGAGTGACTTCAGAAGACAAATCGATATTTCACACTGTCCTCGTGGGATGTGATTCTCATCACTGACACCACTAAAGTCTATAGATAAATGGTGTCATTTGTTGAAATAACCCACTGTGTAAATATTAGTTTATACTATATGTGAGCTTGATCTTGATATAATAGTTTGCTTTTCAGGTTTTCTGTAAAGTATTCGAAAGGACATGAGAACAGAGTTGACTTTACATCCTTAGAGAATTCATCTTTATCTGAAAACCCTTTTGTAAATTCTGTATGACTTTCTGAAATGTAAATACCAGAACTTGAGCTGATATACTTTCCTCTTTGTGGTGTAACAGACCATTAAAATACGTTGCTTCAGGGCATTCTGATGCATCTATAGTGCTCAGCACATTTTTACAAAGCAACAGGACTCAATTCTACTCATAAAATAATGCTTTAGATAATGTTAAAAATGTGTGTTGTTACTGGCCATAAAACTGCCATGCCCTGAGCCCAGATGAATTTCAAAACAAGCATTACAAGATTCTAGCCTCAAAAGTTCTTAGAGAAAACAAAATATAATATGGAGGATGTGGTTAATGTCCTTTTCAAAGTGGACAGAGAAAGATAGGGATACAGAGTGATTTGAGACAGAATGATCATGATGGGAAAAAGAAGATGAAAGATCAAGGGATGGGGACAAATAGTACAGTGGGGATGAAAAGATGGAAAGAGAGAAAGATGAGAGGATGAGAGAGAGGGAGAGATGGCAGGGAGGAGAGAGATGGACAGAGATGAGGAGACAGAAAGATAGAGATACAGAATGACAGGCAGAGAACAAGAGAGATAGTTGGAATAAAACAGAACAAAATGGAAAAGAGATGGAGAAAAAGCAAGAGAGAAAGAAAATGAGAGAGACAGGGAGAGAGAGACACAGAGAACCTTATCAGTGTATTGCAGGAGGCGTAAGATGTAACTGGGGAGTCTGTGTGTGTGTGTGTGTGTGTGTGTGTGTGTTATTGAAGTGACTTTGGTCAAGTTTAAAACTGGAAAGTCCAGTCGACAGATGGACAGAGAGAAAAACAGGAACATCAACTGTGTATTTATGGCTCTGGTTAATTAGAAAATTCAGAATTATACGGTGTAAATCTTAGGTATATTTATGTTCTTGAAATATTTAAGAAAACCATTTGACATGTTTGAAATGAATCAACACTTAAACTAGACATCCATTTTACTCCAGAGGTTACAAACTTGACAAAGTCAGAGGTTACACAGGCTCAAAATCAAAGTAGACTGCTCTCAGAAGACTTTCCTGTTGTTCCTTGTGTCAGATGAGACAATCGATTGAAAGACAATCCAATTAGTCACAATGTAAACAAAGTCAGTAGCAGGGTGACAGTATTTTAATAGAGGGAGTCTTGTAGCACTTACATATTAGGCTTTTTATCTTCAAATACTGACAGTGTCTCTCTCCCTCAGCTTTATATTATAATATGAATGATCAAATCATATTATCCATGGTGGCTGAGAGAACAGCACAATGTTGCCTCACAGCAAGAAGAGCCTGATTTTGAACCTGACCCATCTGGTGCTTTTCTGTCTGGAGTCTGCATGATCATCCCAGGGCTGTCATTAGCTTAGGTGTGGGCGAAGGTTTAACATGAGTATGATCCCGTATCGTCTGGCACAAAATCATACAGTCTCTTAGTAAACGCGATGTATCTTGTGCTTAAAGTCACTGCCGAGTTTTTCTGTATTAAACCAAGACAATGATCTTTCACTAACCTTAACCAAGTGCTGTGAGTGCTTAAACATAACCAAAGAAAAGTTAAATAATGCTTACGTTTCCTCCAAAACGTATTTGCTGTTTCAAATTAGTATTACATAAACATAATTTCTTGTTGTCTGTGGTTTAGTCTAAACCTGTTATCGCTTCTGGGGTTTAACTTAAACCTGCTGCTTTGAGGTGACAGACTAGTGTGTATTTATTTGTAAAAGTTCAACTCTTTAACCTAAATAATATTATGAACACTAGCATACTGTAAGTGCCAAACTGATGTAATATTGTGTATTTGAAATGTGTCACAACTGCCTCAATTAATTTTTAATGCCAGAAAGAAAGAGGGTAAATTCAAAGTAACTATGTATTAACTAATGCAGCAACACAAATCCAGTACCTGCAGATTAGATTTGTCAGATTGTAGTCTGCTGATCTGGAAAACCAGACAGCTGAAACCGATTTCTGTAATTACCATTTTCCGAGTGAACATACAGCGCTATTTTGCTGCATTCCTATGAATCATCTGTGTGGCACGGCCCTCAGACAACATCATACATCACGTTTAGCTGCAGTTTAGCTGAACCTGTGCTTGAAAGAGCAATCAGGTCCAGCTTAGCATACAGCTGCGTTTTAAACCATCAGTAACTTTCTGTTTAGCTGGACCTGCTCTAAACCGAAGCTAAGCTAACATCTGACTAGCTTAGCTTCGGTTGATTGATTTGATATACAAAAAACTTGAATCCTAATCGCAACAAGAGACGCTTATTCAAGATCAAGAAGAAGGAAATGTGAGTGTGAATGTGTATGTGTTTTTCTGAAATTAGCTTGATTGATCGGATGCTTGAAACAGTCCCTGGATACCACTGACTGGCATTACAAACAAGACCACTAACCACTAACAATGGGGCTGAGATGAGGGAATACCTGCTGGAACAAAACATATCACATCCAAATTACACAATTTTATCAAACTGACTCCAGAGACCCTAATTTAGCCTATGGTGTCATGAACTTGAAAGCGCTAAAATAGCAGGCCAGTATTAAACGACAAAGTGTCTACGACACTAGACGTAACCTGAAGGCACCTTCAGATGTCTGACAGAGCAAATACACTAACGCTCTCTCTTTGTCTCAGAGTTCTTTCTCACTGGAGATAACCAGTCAACCTACGTTCTTATCTGTTATGTTTGATGTTTGTATCTCCTCCGCGACTTCGCAGCCCTCGCACAAATATAACCTTCCGTCTCTCCAGTTTAACAACACACACACCTCTTTGTCTGTCTCGCCTTTCTTCTCCCTCCTCACTTCTGTCTCTCTCTGTTTGTGTCTCTCTTTTAAGTTCAAGTTATCTCCTTTCTGTGGGTCCGTTTGTCTGTCTCGCTGAGTGGGTGCGTGTCTATCTCTGTGCCGGTCTGTGTGCATGTGTGTCGATTAAAGTGTCTGTGTTTCAGTCAGGGTGGCTGTTTGTGTATCTGAATGTGTTCAAGAAGTGGAGTGAAAACAAATCACTTCAAATCCCCAAGACGAGATTCTATGTGTGCGTGCACGCGCGAGTGTGTGTCTCCAAGGACAATTTGCACTGATGTTGTTGTCAGATCGGAGAAAGAGCATTAGAGCTTTTTAAACATCAGCTGTCAGCCGCAGTATACGCACTCTCACACACAGACACACACACAAAAGCAGGGTGTGTGTTAACAGCAATGTGGTGTCACACATTTAGAAAACATTGTTTGTCTCTTAGTCAAGTATAGTCCCCTGGTATACCAAATGACTATGTTTGTGTGTGTGTCTTTTCAGGCATTTATGGGTCCTTTCACTCAGAAAACAGCTACCCTTGGCTGCAACTACCAAACCTGATTCAATACCAATAGAGCAGGTACACACTCCCTCACTCACTCACACACTCACAAACAATACGGCTCACAAATGCAGATACAAGCCCCCACAGAATAACAAAAACCTTTAAAATGTTAAGCATTGGAAAGTAAAAACCAGCAAATGAGCCGCAATAGAGATCAGATGCCAATAGTTAAAACACATTCAATGGCATAGTTGCATCATTGTCACGTAGTGTACATTCATAGTTTCTCTCACATCTTTTAACTACATCCCTCTCTCATTTACAGAGCTGATTTCTCCGTCTCTTCATCCAAGTATGTAAAGCTGCTGACCTTCACATTCTGTACTGTGTGTTTATTCTGCAGAGAAGTGAAGAGAAGACAAGAGAAGAGAAAAACTAATTGGCTAAGGCCTTGTTGATTTCCTAAAAGTATCTTGGTAGTAAGGATCAAATCCTATATGCATCACATAAGACCTCTATGAAACACAAGTCAGCCAGACAATCAGCAAGCTGCTTTGTTCATCATTCAGCCAGTCAGTCTACCCCTGCATCAGTTAGTCAGTCAGCAGTTACAAAGCCTGTACGTCACTCAGTCAGCCAGCCAGTAAATTAATCAGTTCCCATATCCATTCTTCATTCCCGCCTCTCCCTCACACCTGTGCTGGCCCCTCTAAAACCCTTTTCTCCTCCGGCCGTTAAGAGACATCCTGCTAATTGCCGCGATAAAGGGCTTAGTGAAGGGATCACTATATATTAGCAGTGCTTTGTGTATAGATACTAGTCCAGGTCCCCGGGATCCCTTACAGCTGTCAGAAAGCCAGTGAATGAAAACGGCTATGATGTTAAGTGCAGGATCATATTTTAACTGCAGCTCTACACAGATAATAAGTAGATGTGGAGCTCATCAGCAACTGATTAATTGAGAGTACTTTTACGAGGAGCTTCATTTTTCTCTGATTTAAATTGAAAGAAAACAACAGTATGCAAAGTAAATGTATCCAGTACAGCCATGCCACTTTTGTCTGAACTCCATCCATCTCCTGTATAAAGTGGTTCCATTTCCAGATAGTAGATGCACTACAAACAGATTTTATAGCTGGGCCAAAGTGCACAAACAGTCAAATGTTAAAAGTGCAAGATGAATCTATATACCTATACCTATATCTCCAAAAAGTTAGATTTTCTGAAAATAAGACCAATGACCTTACAATCCCCTCAGTGGAAGTTAGTGACTGAAAAGGTTTTGGAGGACTAGGATTTTTAAATTGCAGCACAGGGCTGTGTAAATTGCTGTGCACAGGGGTAAGAACCATATGATAAGGCTATTATAGTAGAAAATGCACCTTAAAACATTTTAGTGCTCTTAAAAACATCTCTGGGTGAAGTAGCTTGCCTTTCTGAATACATGTTGGTTTTTTTTACATTAATTATACAGATATCTGAATAAATGTGGAGAGTAAGATGTCAGTGACAAAGGTGAGAGGATATTAGCTATTGAAGACATCTAAGGTGAACATCAGATTTAGGTGTCAGTCCTTCAGCATTGTTGCTAGATTTATTATTTTGAACCAACATTCAAAAGTCATACAGGCAAAAACACAGACAATGCATCAGAATCCATAGATCTGAATTCACTGCAGCCATGAGACATAATGCATTGTAAGAGGTGTGACTCTTGCTTTGTCTTAACCAAAAAAAAAAGCTACTTCTTTCTCCACCTACACGTATAACCCCTCAGCTGAATAGAAGAAGTTCAGGCCTATTGTCTGGAGACTGTTGAAAGGCATTCTGTGTAGGTTATCACTAAGTGAAGTGGAAGTAGACGAGGCCGGTGAAGTGAAAGAAGGTACACCATGAAAGTAAATTAAAACATTTCATCACAAACAAACTCCTGAAAGGCACTGGAGTTCACAAAGAGAGAGACTGGTGATGGTGATGATGTCATCTGAAGACAAATCCTGGAGCTGCTCCACAGACAGTGAATAATGGATCAACTCCTCGGACTCACAGCAGTAAGCCTGTAGATTTACATAGTTTGTATAAACTCAAACAAAAGCTCTATGAACCCATTCAATCAGTCCCTAATTGGGTATTTATGGACCAACTCTGAAAAATGTCAACAGATGACTTCATCAATTCAAGACTTGATGCTCTGATTTACATCTCTGTTTAAAGATACTGACTTGACTGTCCGGAATATAGCAAAGCATAAAATCTGTTTTGTTGTGCGGTTTTCGTGTAAGGGAAAAGGGAAGAGTTAAAATCAGGAAATATTCATCCTTTGTCGATTGGTCTTAGCTGATTCCAGTTGTTTTTTTGTTTGTTTTGTTTTCATTGCTGTGTTTTGAGTTGGGTGATGGGGGCACTAAGACAGCCCAGGTATTAGAATAATATTATGAGCTATATTATTAGAATATAAATTGTAATTTGTAATTCCAACCATCTTGTCAGACAAGCATGTCGATATACCCTGATAAACCCAGACAAACCCAGGTAAATATATGTCGATAAACCCCAGACTATTAAGTTGTTGTTTGTTTGTTTTTTTACATCCAATGTCAACATTTTTAAAATTCCCTCTTCTTACAATATCCGTGGATGGCAACTATGATGTGGTTAGGGAAGAACTGTGGTAATGACAAAATAATGTATGGTTAAGAGTAACTTAACGGGCGCCCTGGTAGCCCACCTGCTAGAGTGCGTACCACGTATCAAGGCTGAGTCCTTACCGCAGTGGCGGTGGTTCGAATCCAGCCCGGGCCCTTTGCTGCATGTCATCCCATCTCTCTCCCCAGTCTTTCCTGTTTCTTTTCACTTTGACTATCTAATAAAGCAGAAATGCCCCAATAAAAATATATATATTTTTTATTGTGGGCACTAAGACAGACAGGGTATTATAATAATATTTTAATGTATGTAACAATTAATCAATTAATAGATAAGTTGATCAATAGAAAATGAATCACCAACTATTTTGCTTTTTTGCAACTTTTAGTAAAAAATTCAAACCATTCATCTAGTTCTCAGTTGTTAGAATTGCTGCTTTTCACTGTTTTAAAGCATAGTAATGAACATTTTTGCACTGAACATTTTTAAGTTTTGGACAAAAGAAGATATTCGATGGTATGACATTGGGCTTTAGGAAATTTTAACAGGAATTTTTCACTATTTTTAAAAATTTTATAGACCAAACATTTACACAATTAATCCAGAAAAGAATTGTTAGATTAAATATATTCTATTCTAATGCATAATATGACATATAGTAAAACTGTAATTAGTTATAATCTACATGGAGTAGAACAGGAATGAAAGGCAAATTACCCTGAAATGGCTACCTCTGAAAACGTGCCATACCATGCAAGCATCCTTCTAGTTTTTAATCTTCTTGCTGTCTGAATCCAACAGCTTCTCTCTGACCTGCACTCTCCTTAAAAACATTTTATGCATCTCAAACATGAAAACAAATCAGTGGAAAACTTGGCATCGCAATGGATGTTGCATCCTGCGGAGAAAACAAGAAGAAACAAGTTTAAGTTGTTTAGCAAAGAATAGGCTGCATTATAAGCTTTTTAAATGCCCATGCTCCTGTATTTAGATACAGTGTGGCAGTTCCATCTGTCATCAGTGACTATGTGCTTTGTACACAGTTGCTTATTTTTGTTTTGGAACCATTTTAATTCAGCAGTTTTCGCAACTCTCTTGTGACAGTGCACAGTCTGCTTGCATAATGATGTGGAGCAGTGTTTTTGGCTTTTCATTTACTTCACCTTGTTATTGTAAGTGTGTGTGTGTGTGTGTGTGTGTGTGCATATGAGTGTGTGAGCTTGGGTAAAGGAACAATTAAACAGCTGTAGGCCTGGAAGAAAAAAAAAGCACAAGAACTGTTCTGGGCGAGAAATCACAGGCGCAGACAGACAGACACACACAAGCACCCCACACACACACACACACACACACACACACACACACACCAGAATGGGAAGTAATGGAGTGAGGAGAGAACGCTGCTGTCTGACATGAAAATCAACACAGCGTGACATGACCATTATACACATACACACACACACACGTGCACACATACACACAGATCAATAGCCAACTGCTTAGACCCCAAGCAAATTATTTGGGGAAAAAACAAACACACGGACATATACAGCATAAGCATACACATACATGAAGTCACAGATGATAAGGCATTCTCTTTGATTCACAACAACAGTAGAAACATGCATGCAGTTCATGTGCTTTTGATAAAACTGAAACTCTGTATGCTAGTTTCAGCCTTTTGACATGTACAGCTTCTAGTGGAGACAAATAAACATATACATGACACCAGTGATCATTTCCAGTTGCTTTTATCATCAGTGTGACCCCAAGAGCCACAACGGGAACCTGTGAAGGATGGGTCTCTAATTTTGTAGGAAAATGTCCCTTATTTTTAATGTGGCTGTCAGCAGTATGTGGATTAATCTGTTTCAACTTCATCACAAAAAGAAGTGAATGTGATGTTTATGTTTTCCACGTCATGTAATCCGAGTGTGTGTGTGTGTGTGTGTGTGTCTCTCTCTTTCAACTGATCTACTTGACCTTTTAGAGGAGGTTTTAAGAATCCAGATTCCAAAGGCAACCAGCCAGTGAGACAGACAAATGTGACATTACATGTGCATCACAAGCATGCATACAAACACACGCACATTTTGCCCGGGGAGAAAGAGCAACCCTTCCTGTCTCTGTCTCTCTGTCATCTCTATGTTCATATTGGTCTCCCTCTGTTGTTGTTTGATGCATCTCTCTCTTCTATTTGTCCCGGCAGCACTGCTACTGTGTGTGTGCCCCTTATAAAATTTCCCAGAAGCAATAACTGTGGGATATTTTAGTTCTAACTTGATGTTTCGTCAATGTTTTCATCAGGTTTCAGTTCTGCACACCCTGGTACACAACAACTGTACTTAATTGGATAGTTTGCTATGATCACTGGGCTTCATTATGATAGAGGTTTTTTTTTTTAAATGTTTCATTTTCTCAGTCAATCATTTTACCATTCTTGATGTAGCTTGTTGACTGAGGAAACTCTGGTTAGCTAAAAGAACAGACAAGCAGACAGATAGTACTTTCCATATAAATAGTAAATGTGATCTGTTAAAACAGGTTTATATGGGCAATATGATGGCACTGTATCCAAGCATGACTCTATGAAAAACAAATAAACAAAATTACTTTGTAAAAAAAACACTGTATAAAGGTTACAAGTCAGTGAAGCCATGTGAACTTAAAAGGGAATTCTGGTTTCATACAACATAGGTCTCATTTTAGTAGTTCTGTTCATCATTAAATGCACTGCATATATTATATATATATATATATAACTTTGTCCTTCACCCTCCGCGGGTGGTCTTGTCCTTCGAGCTCGGCTCCTCTACCAGAGGCCTGGGAGCTTGAGGGTTCTGCGCAGTATCTTTGCTGTTCCCAGTACTGCACTCTTCTGGACCAAGATGTCTGGTGTTCTTCCAGGGATCTGCTGTAGCCACTCCTCCAGTTTGGGGGTCACTGCCCCGAGTGCTCCGATGACCACGGGTACCACTGTTGCCTTCACCTTCCAGGCCTTCTCCAGCTCTTCTCTGAGCCCTTGGTACTTCTCTAATTTCTCATGTTCCTTTTTCCTGATGTTGCCATCACTTGGTATTGCCTGGGAGCTTGAGGGTTCTGCGCAGTATCTTTGCTGTTCCCAGTACTGCACTCTTCTGGACCAAGATGTCTGGTGTTCTTCCAGGGATCTGCTGTAGCCACTCCTCCAGTTTGGGGGTCACTGCCCCGAGTGCTCCGATGACCACGGGTACCACTGTTGCCTTCACCTTCCAGGCCTTCTCCAGCTCTTCTCTGAGCCCTTGGTACTTCTCTAATTTCTCATGTTCCTTTTTCCTGATGTTGCCATCACTTGGTATTGCCACGTCAACCACAACGGCTTTCCTCTGCTGTTTGTCAACCACCACGATGTCAGGCTGGTTCGCCATTACCATTCTGTCAGTCTGGATCTGGAAGTCCCACAGGATCTTGGCTCGGTCATTCTCTACCACCTTTGGAGGTGTTTCCCACTTTGACCTCGGGGTTTCCAGTCCATACTCAGTGCAGATGTTCCTGTACACTATGCCAGCTACTTGGTTATGGCGCTCCATGTATGCTTTTCCTGCCAGCATCTTACACCCTGCAGTTATGTGCTGGATTGTCTCAGGGGCCTCTTTGCACAGCCTACACCTTGGGTCTTGTCTGGTGTGGTAGATCTGGGCCTCTATTCCTCTGGTGCTCAGGGCCTGCTCCTGTGCAGCCATGATGAGTGCCTCTGTGCTGTCCTTCAATCCAGCCCGCTCTAGCCATTGGTAGGACTTCTTGATATCAGCCACTTCAGTTATGTTCCGGTGGTACATCCCGTGTAGGGGTTTGTCCTCCCATGATGGTCCTTCCTCCAGCACGTCTTCCTCTGTTCCCCATTGCCTGAGACATTGCCTGAGCACGTCATCTGTTGGGGCCTTATCTTGGATGTACTTGTGGATCTTGGATGTTTCATCCTGGATAGTGGCTCTCACACTCACTAGTCCACGGCCGCCTTCCTTACGGCTAGCGTACAGTCTCAGGGTGCTGGATTTGGGATGGAACCCTCCATGCATGGTGAGGAGCTTTCGTGTCTTAACGTCTGTGGTCTGTATCTCTTCCTTTGGCCACCTTATTATTCCCGCAGGGTATCTGATCACTGGTAGGGCGTAGCTGTTTATTGCCTGGGCCTTGTTCTTGCCATTGAGCTGACTTCTTAGGACTTGCCTTACTTGTTGGAGGTATTTGGCCGTTGCCGTCTTCCTTGTTGCCTCTTCGAGGTTGCCATTTGCCTGTGGTATTCCAAGGTACTTGTAACCATCCTCAATGTCTGCTATTGTTCCTTCTGGGAGTGAGACCCCTTCTGTGTGGACTACCTTCCCTCTCTTTGTCACCATTCGACTGCACTTCTCAAGCCCGAATGACATCCCAATGTCAGAGCTGTAGATCCTGGTGGTGTGGATCAGTGAGTCGATGTCCCGCTCGCTCTTAGCATATAGCTTGATGTCATCCATGTAGAGGAGGTGACTGATGGTGGCCCCGTTCCTGAGTCGGTATCCATAGCCAGTCTTGTTGATTATTTGGCTGAGGGGGTTCAGTCCTATGCAGAACAGCAGTGGGGACAGAGCATCTCCTTGGTGTATGCCACATTTGATGGATACTTGTGCAAGTGGCTTGCCATTGGCCTCAAGGGTGGTTTTCCACAGCCTCATCGAGTTCGCAATGAAGTGTCTGTTGATGTTGTACATCTCTAAGCATTCAGTGATCCATGTGTGCGGCATTGAGTCATATGCTTTGTAATCAATCCAGGCAGTGCACAGGTTGGTGTGTCGGGCTCTGCAGTCTTGGGTGACTGTTCTGTCAACCAGGAGTTGGTGTTTGGCTCCTCTGGTTCCTCTGCCAATGCCCTTCTGTGCTTTGCTCATGTATTGATCCATGTGTCCACTTATCTTAGCCGCGATGATGCCTGACATGAGCTTCCATGTTGTGGAGAGACAGGTTATTGGCCGATAGTTGGATGGGATCCTTCAGGATCAGGATTGTGCGCCCTTCGGTAAGCCATTCAGGGTGCGTCCCATCTCTTAGCATCGCTACTAGTTGCTTCGCCGTAAGCCTTGATTGTGGGTTTCGAAGTAACCATTCATCCCACATCCTGTGCATGTAACCCCTCTGACTAGGGTTACTAGAGTAGTAGCATTCCAACAGAGCCTTATTATCACATCTCGCCCATCTCCGTCTTGTTCCAGTAGCCCATTTGTCATCTCGATGCCCTGGTTCCCCAACACCTGACGCAGACCTTGTTTGGCCGGGCGACGTCTGAGCCGGCATGTCATGTATTTCATCGTCACTCATCATCATCATGAGGTAGGCAGCAGTGTGAAGGGTCTTGCCTAAGGACCCACACTGGATGATGGGTCATTGCTCATTGTGCTCCGAGGGGGATTCGAACCCTTGTTCCCCCGTGAATGTCCCGTGGCCTACCAAATCGAGCTATCCAGCCGTTCCACATTGGATGATGGGTCATTGCTCAATGCGTCCCGAAGGGGATTCGGTCCCCCGTGTGAAAGTCCTGTAACTTACCTATTGAGCTATCCAGCCGCTATATATATATATATATATATATATATATATATATATATAGATATATAGATCGATATCGATATATATATAGATCGAGAAGATCGATATCACTCTCATATCTGTGAGCTAAATTTAATGCTACAGCATCTGTGAGCTAAATTTAATGCTACAGCTAGCAGCTGATTAGCTTAGCTTGGCATAAAGACTGGAAGAATTGGAAAACAGCTAGTCTGGCTCTCTCCAAAGGTAACAAAAGCCATCTATACCTGACACTCTAAAGCTCAAGTAACAGATTCAATCTTGTTTGTTTATTCCGCAAAAGCTGAAGTGTAAAAATGACAATTTGTATTTTTACGGAGTGTTAGATAATTTCTTGGCCGGAAGCAGTAACTTCCTGGAGTCTTGTTGTCACTGTGAGGTTGCTGGACCACTAGTGGAGTACTCCAGTATGTTGCACTCTTTCCAGAAAGCATGTTTCCCAAAATTTCAAACTAACCCTTTAAGCAAAGCCCTTGATTTCAAATTTATTTGAAAGAGAAAACAAAAGTGAACTGTAAAATATCCAAATTGTCCATTGTAAACATCCGTCACAGTTTACAGACTGACTTCCTGATTCAACTTTGACCTACCGCACTTGCTGTAGTTTTGCGCATACAGTATATAGTTTTACTGTGCAATGAGGGACTATTAGTGACATTTCAGGCGTGCTCACAATCTGTGTAACGTCAAAATAAAGTCTGTCCATCCGTTTTCTGCTGTTTAACCAGGTCCAGGTTATTAACACGACCAACCTGTTGGCTTGCTTACTTATCATCTGATCACTTGAATCTTGTCCTGACTTTGTTGTAGTAATGACACTGTGTTCCCAGATCTCAGAAATTACTTCAGGGAGTACAATGTTATCATAACCGCCATAATAAATGTTGTCTAAAACTGCAAATGTAAGACACTAGTCCTAATAAACTAGAATTATCTTGTAGGGAGATATCATGACCGCATTTCTAAATCTTCTGAATTTGAGCAAACAATTCAAGCGCCACACTGCATTTTCATGAATTCAGTTTTACATTTTTGTGGTTCGTACTATTTCACTGTCCTCTTCACTGTTAAAATATTTGTCTCTCTCTATGACACTATAAAATATTTTAAGCCAAATTTTCTCTTAATTGCATTTAGAGCTCTTCGAGATTTTTTTTTTTGTGCATTTACTGCCATGTTGAAACTCCCTGATGCTATTATGGTTATATCAAGTTCGGTACAACTCATACTATTCTCTCTCTCTCTCTCTCTCTCATATAGTAGGCCAGTTAACAGTAATTATGAGGTTTCTCGTTAATTAGCAAGGAACACCCAGCTGTTTCAGCCCCACAAGACAAAAGGCCTTTAGCACACACACACAGACACAGACACATGCACACACCTGGGGAGTCTTGGTAAAATGTCAGGGCTGTTCAGATTGTAATTACAGGGAGATTTGCTGCCTCTCTCACAAAGCCGAGATAAACCACCTGACTGACACACACAAACAGATACACACATACTCACAAACACATACTCACAAGTAGCCACTCGCACAGAAACACACACTCAACTTTTACAAAAAATCAATACTAAACCCTGTCTTTGACGTGCACACCGTAGTAGAGATGACATGGTAACAAGTAACACTACTCAGTTTATTTTTCAGTCGTAAATAACATCAGGTAATTTTTTATTGATTTTTTTATTGAGTAATCTGTGGGTTTCTTTTTGAGTCTCATTTAAGTGTTTCTTTTTTACAAAATACTGTAGTTTCATATTGAGAAATCAAAAAAACATAA
Source organism: Siniperca chuatsi (assembly GCF_020085105.1). NCBI lineage: Eukaryota > Metazoa > Chordata > Actinopteri > Centrarchiformes > Sinipercidae > Siniperca > Siniperca chuatsi. Next base: position 12,590,515 of record NC_058058.1, on the reverse strand, counting down.
TGAAGATGTCAAATTGGTGTCAGAAATATGTTTTCTGCTTCCATGTTATGCATTCAAGTCAATACATATTCCTGTATTTGGGAGGATGCCTTCACATTAAGAGCACGCCCTGTTTGCTTTCCCACTCTCGTTTCGCTTATCAGTTAATTGTTTTAATGTTAACATTAAGCATTAATTAAGAGTTATTCCCACTAGCCTGCTGTGTTCTGGATGAACACAATTAAAGACAAAACAGTTTTGTTTATGGTTTACATAAGAGTGTCTGCTAAACAAAATAAACTGGGATACATGTTTCCACAGTTACACCTACTTAACTCTCTTAAGACCCCCCATTATTACCAATCATCACTAAATCATTGTGTCTTAAACCAAATGCTTAGAGCTTCTAAGAGTGCAACAGCTGCATGGGTTGTCTCCAACAGCCTTCCAAAATGTATACAGCAGCGTCTGACTGATGGCACATTGCAATTACAGAGGGCATATGGATTTGACAAGCATTACTGGTTAAAAAAATCCACCTATACAATATGGTTCAGATAATTGGAATAAGTAGATTTTTTTATGGGGGATTTATGCAATGTATCAGTTTACAGTAATCAGAGTATTGCCTTAATCGCAATACTGGCAACAGTTGCATTATTGCGTGAATTCACTTAATTCCCCCTCCAATGATAATCAGTAGCACATTACAAACAATGCCCAATGGGGGGGTCGTGTTGGTGTTCCAGGCGGACTGTCTGCCGCTTTCTACATGTGTGTATGAGTGTCTGAGTGTGTCTTGTCTATCTGTGTGTGCTTAATGTGATCTTGGCAGGTTCCTGAAGCCTGCTGAGCTGTGAAGAGGAGGCGCGATTATAATTTCAGCATCCCACTGTTTCCACCACAGTTACATCGGTACTTAGTACCTGCTACACCTATTTCCCCCGGTGCTCTTACTCATAACTCTTCCCTCCAAGGGGAAAGACAGCAACACACAGGGGTCAATTTACTTCCATCTAGACCAAATTAAAGTAGGGCTATAAGACTAGAGTGATCAGCAAGCACACAGGAAGCACTATTCCTTCAATCAAATCTGATTCAAAATGAGAACTGTGCCTTTTTTTTTAATACTATTGCGTTTTGTCTTATTGCTACATTTGCTTCTACTCTTACATTTGTTATTGCTGTCATCATTATTATTAGTTGTAGAAGTTGTGATTTTCCTCCTGAGGGGCTTTTCAGGATTGTTGGGAATTTCTGGACTGTTCAAAGTTATCTGGGGTTTTTCATACAATGCCTTTCACTATCAAAATGAAAAAAGATTAGATCAAGTAAGTGAACATAAATATAATGATGCTTTAAGAAGGGGGATAAGCTTACAGAGAGAATAAGGTTCATTAAAAAGGCTCCTCTTGACCATGTTCCTTCATTCAGAAAGTAAGTAAGAGAGCATGACTGACTTTTCATGATGATCGGGAGAAATTACCTGTCATGACATTACCTGCATGTAAAAGCATTATGAAAGCAAGTGAGACATTTTAACAAAGCTGCAATAAAATCCTAGACAGTAGACACTGTCTAGGATTTTAGCACATCAGTAGAGAACATTTATAATAAGCCAGCAGATCCAACTTGACAACTGCAGTATGTTCAGACACAGCAACAAATGGTGGAGTGGACGGATGGATGGACATGCGTACCTGTGCCTCGTCCACTGAGACTGTGTTTGTCAATCACAAATCTAAATGAGTTTTGGTTCATAAGCCATTAAATGAAATCCCTCGCCTTTCTGTGCTGTGTAAACTACCCAGCATGAAGATGAAAATGTCATGTTTGCCAACTGATTCTCAGAAGTCTGCAGTTCAAGCAGAGATAGTCCACAGCTCACGCTCAGTTGACACTACATCATGTTGTATTAAGTTGCATGGCTGCACATCAGCATCAACAAAACATTTTGAATAGCAAAAAAAAAAACATCTTCCGTGTAAAAGTGAGTGTGCAAGCTCGTTCTCAATATTGCTCAAGGCCTGCAAGACAGTGTTTCACAATGCCACTTCCCAGACTGAGTTCACACGCTGTTAAAGTACTTCACAGTAAGTCACATTATGTCATTATCAGCATTGTTATTGACGTTGTTGTCGTCACTCAATTTTCTCACTCAGCTTTGTGTGTCTTGCTCAAGGACCCTTAAACAGGCAGGGTGCTTGCTAACATGGGCGCTTGAACTCAGGTGGCCCTCAGTTTTCTCCACGCTCCTTCACTCTTTAATAATTTTGGTTGATTTCCCTTTTAATTGCCACAATGACAGTTGCAACTTCTAAATGTGATCTTATACACATTTTACTTAATTAGAATTCAATTCTTATGTGGCTTTCCCCATCTATTCACCTCAATGTTTCACCTTAGTTTCATTTTTATGAAACTAAACTTTTCAATAGAAAAGCTCCTTCCCAATAGCTGATGAATCCCTCAATGAAGGTTAGTATAAAAAGTATGGTGAAGCAATCACTACTAAAACTGATCTTGTATGTCTCCTAAATCTCCTTTGACAAATCAAGGTTTAAGACCCAAAACAAGAATAAACATAGGTGTTGCTGTGCAAATATAAGGGAAAATGAGATACAGCAGCAAAAGATTAAAACTGATGTAGAGTTGACTGTTTTCTCCTGGACAGCTCAGCAAAATTTTACTGTTATCTCATTTCCATCATGAAGAATAAGGCGATACAGAGTGATGCATAACATTTATCCATAGACTTTTATTTATGTATTTTGATTTATTTGTTTATTTTTGTGTTTGTGTCACCTATAATATATTTGTATGTATTTCCATACCCTTTTAAATGCAAACTCCTGTTATGTCAACATTATATGCAGAAACAAAAATGCTAACACTATGGGTTTCTTGTAATGAATTTAAGACTTAAATTTGCTATTGCTAACATATATTCATGTTGTTTCTTGTGCTCTGTTCTGTAAATATACTCTACTTTATGCACAAAAGGCATAGGAGAGAGATGAAGTTGCCCAGCAGCTCTGTTTATGATAATTGTTTGGTCTTTTGGTAAAACTTTGCAAACAAGCACAAGTAATTGGTTTGCTGCACTGTGCAAAGGCAAAATTATAAAGTCTGGTACTAATCTATGGCTCACAAGTCCTAGAATAGAACCTAACAGATCTATCAGCTTTATCATTTTGCACTTTGCTTCCAGTAATGTTATTATAAATGTCATGCCACATGACATTTCATAGTTTTATGATGATACATAACATAGAGCACGAGGAGTATGATACAATATCTTTACAGTTGTTAGCAAACATCATTTTTAAAGATGTATTAACATGTTCAAATATGTATATACAGTATGATACGTATGAAGTTTGATATGATCTAAACACTGCGCTGCACTGTACAAATCATTAAGACTGCCTTAAGGTAATACATGTCATTAATTTAAGTTTTTGTCCCTGATTACTGAAGTGGACAGGTCAGTAAGAAGTACATAGCAACACATAAATCCACAGGTTCAGCCTTTTTATGGTATGCTTTTCTCAGCATGAATAAAAAGATTTTAATTTGTAGCTGGATTATTTGTTCACATCTAAACACAAGTCAACAATCAACATGTCATCTGCATAAATGACAGAAGCAGTAATAAACAGATGATTTTGGTTTGACCTGTAGCACTTGGTGAGATGCATCACTCTCCCAAAATTCATCAAACTCCAATTAGCAGTGTCTTAGCTACATTTGAAGGACAAAAGAACAAATGAATGGATGTAATCCATATAATCCATAATCCTCCCCAACTTCATTATGTAGGATTAAAGTCGGTCTTTATTTTTAACTGTAATTGAAAACACAAAATAAATCTCTGAAATAGGTTAATGGCTTAAATAGAGCAACATGAGCGCTTAAATTTGTAGAGTTGTTTAAGTTAAATACTGCATGTATATGCAAAGGGCATCAAATTAATATTTAAACCTTGGTGGAAGGGGTTTTCTAAATGTGCCCAGCCTGTTTAATTTACAGCCAAAGTGGCTTTCAGATCAGAACAAACTGGTCAGAAATGCTGGCTTGTTTCCCATCTGTAGGCAAAATGTACTCGCATTTGACAAATACTTGATGTCAGAAGTCATGCATAACAAATAACCCATATAATCTAGGCTCATAAATAAATTACCATGGAAATATCATTAGATCGTAAAAGAAGGTCTCAAAGTCCAGCAACCTCTGTTTTTTTACTGACGTCATCGCTTCTTTTCCCATCACCTCTGTTAACTTAAAATGAAAAAATGAGAGGCAAAATGAACAGTACAAACTTTATACCTGACCAGAGATGCTTTGTGGACCGCGGCTTTTGACTTTTGTGGTGTACAAGAAAAATCCTCTTGTGGAAACTGAATCTGATCAGTTGTGAGAAGTCAAGAGAAATTTCATTTGAACACTGTGACCTTCATGACATATGTGAGACAGTGTTCCTTGAGGTCGAATGGATTTTAATTCTGTTTATTTCTGTTGTATAAAAGGTGTAATTCTCATCCAGTGACTCAATTCCTTCTATCTTTCTATCCCTTTTATCCTTTTATCATTCTGTTTCTTTTGATCTCAGAAACTCATTTCAGCTCAATCTCTACGAGGCATCTGGGCATTGACTAGTACTTAAAATAGCCTTTTGCTTCCTTTGTTTGTTGGACTTACAGTAAATTACATCCAGAAGATTGCAGCAGCAAGGTGAAAATATCACTTGGCAAAGTGAGACTTGCTATGACACCGTATTACATGTGGCATTGGGCTTTTCTTGATTTGTTTACGACATTGCTACAGTATAATTCAAGAATGACAAAGTTAATACTGAACGATCGTTGAAAGGTTATGATGATGTTTAATATAATTCTGCTTTTATTCATTTCCCCCCAATCTTTCTTTATTTCTAAATTCTTAATCTGATACACCAAGATTTTATAATCTTTCTTTCCCTGTCCTGTCCTAGTATATAACATTGTAAATGAACTGCTATTTTGTTGCCCTTAGATTTTTAACATGTAATTGAAGATTTTTCTGGAGCACCTCATTCTGTAATTGTGTATAACTTTCTTGGAATGTGTTCATAAGCAAACAAATATATGGATATATGTTGTACCAATTAAACTTATTTTTCCTAAAATACTTCTTTAGGAACATTGGAAGGAGGACAGTGTCTCAACCAAAAATATGGTTATGGTTATTTCTATTAGTAACAAAATGGAGATTAAATTGTTTGCCATGCCTTTCAAGCCAAAAAGGCACTTAGCAACTGTTGTATTTTTTGTAAACCCACATAAAACCTAAAGGAACACTGGTATCAAATACAACAGGAACAAAGTGTATCACAGGAAGCTTGCCAAAGTAGAAAGCCATCTTTTAGCTTAATGATTATCTATATCATTTGCTGTGCCTGTGGTATTCACATGAACTTGCCTTATCAGAAAACAAATCCTAACAAATGATGAAGTTACACATAAGACTAGCAGGTTTGTTACGGGTGATGGGTTTAATCAGTTAAAAGACACCAAAATTAAAATTAAACCAAAATACAACACTGTAAGTGGGATGACAGATGTAAAAAGGTTGAAAAAAAGCTAACAATAGCTCAAAATGAGACTTGCAATGCAATTAAAACCATGAAATAGTGTATGCACATTCCAACATTATATCAGGTATGTAGGCAGAAAGGCAAAAACCAAGAATAACAACTGCAGGCTGAATACATACTCTCAAAAAGATTGATTGAGTACAGCTATGTGACCACAAATGTCCATAGAGATTTTACCCCATGTGTGAATCCCAGGTGAAGCCCTACCAACAATTACATCACCAGTAAAAATCTGATCAAATATTTGCAACACAAACCTCTGATATATCAGTTACATATATAAATCAATAGGCCGCAATCAAATTAGATTGCATTGAGTTAAATACGGCTTTCCTCTTCACTTCTTTTCAATCAGTGTCACTGAAAATCCAAGACAGACAATAATGACAAATATCTTCCAGAGAGACTAACACATTTTAACAAGGGGAGATGACAGAATGGGAGTATGCATGTTGCGGTGTCAGGTTTGGTTGAGGTTGTGTGATTAAGCATCTGCTCTCTGTCTGACCCAATGACCCTGAGCGAGAGAGGTAGGGAGACAGTGAGAGAGAGAGCAGAGTAGGGTCGGGGTGTGGGAGAAACAGACGGCCAGTGTCAAAGATCAAAACGTTTACTGTTGTCTACTGCAACACCCTGCTGAGCTTTTGTCTACGTGCTGGACAAAGGCCGCACGCCTTCACCTGCATGCAAACAAAAGTTTTTTACATGTCATCTACTTAAAAAATATTATAGTATTGTATTATATAGTATATAGTATTTATTATCTTATTAATTAATTTTCACTTGCTGACATTTGCTCTCTGTCTGTTTCTCCTTTTTTTTGCTCACAATTTGAAGTTAAACTAGGCTGTTTGGGCTTTGTGTGTGTCCATATGCAGTGCCCAAATTGGTTCCTATGAGTTATTTTTATAGAATGTGTGTGTATATGGTATATACACACACATTAGCTGTGACTGTAGCTGTCTTGGTTACCATCCCTGCCTGCCCCAAAGAAGTGTCCTCCTTTTTGGGGCATGCTGGTGGCCACCCAAGCATGAAAGCTTTTGAAAACAGCAATTTTAGTGAAGACTTGCACTAAATACTGGTGTAAAAATAGGACTTTTGCACTCTCAGTGCAATCGTTTGACTGCACAGTGTCTTTGGAGTAATTTTACTTCCAACTATAAAGGACCGGTTCTCTTTAAATTTAGCTGCCCCAAAATGAATCAGTGAGTGTCGTATAGGGATACATAGTTCAACAATGTTTTGACTGACATAAAGGTAAGTGGATAATGGAAAACTGAGGAGAGGAGAGGAGAGGAGAGGAGAGCAGAGCAGAGGAGGAGACATGTTAGGTAAGCAGGTGACAACAGTAGCCTCCAGCTGTGAACTGAGTGCACCCAGAAACAGCCTGACAGGGCCTGCTGGGGAAATGAGTCTTCTCTGCGAATGAAGCAGACAAGCACACACACGCACATGCACCCACACATACAGAAAGGCACCCTGTGCACGGAAAGACGCACACATATATAGACAGAATGAACAACAGTACAAAAAGGCTCCCAAGGCGCAAGACTCAGACAGGAAATACATCATCACTCAGGAAGGCATCACCTGCAGAGCTCTGAGACTCCCAGCCAATAAGACTGCAGGAGAAGGTGAGGGAGCGTATGCATGCAAGCACAACCGAATGATTATAATAATGATAATATTCCAAATACTTTCTTTCTTGCAAAGATTTAGACATGTTGTGACATGTCATGACAAAAGAAAAAAATCTATTTAAAGACAGATAGATGATTTAATAGCATAATAAGACAATAGACTATCCTCACGAGCATAGCAGCACGAGGTGATGAGCTAGTGGGATTGTGTGTGTGTTTAGATTGTGAGGTGTGTGTGATGTCGCTGACAGCCATGTTACTGTGGGTTTGGGGCACAAGGGCATACCTGTCATCACACACCCGGTCCAAACACACACACACACACACACGCACACAAAAAAACACCCGCTGTTGCTCTGTGTCTTTCTCTCCCTTCCAATACACAGTTGTGCCAGAAATACTATTATTTATTAAATTGGGAGAAACAAAATGAACATGTTTTGTTATATGAAGGTTATTAAATTCACCCTATAGGATTAAGTAAACCAAGTTTAGCACTTTAGATTCAAAAACATATGAACTTTAATCCATAATTGACGGTAATTAAAATTGTTGAGATTTTGGAGTTGAGATTTTTCTATCTGACAGCAAAGAATGTAGTTGGGTTCACAGAGGGTTCATTTGTCTAGCAAACTGACTAATCAAATTACCTTCACACGCGCGTGTGTGTGTGTGTGTCTACGTGTCTTGTGTATCTGTGAGTTGTGCAGTCTGTGTCTTTAGAGACCCGACTGTTCTTTATCACCACTTAATAAATATTCAAATAATTGGTCTTTTCCACAAACATAAGAATAATTACTGGAGAGATTGAATAATCAAAAATATCTACTGTAGCTGTTTAGTAATAAGTCCCTTAACACTCTGTGTTAATGTGTAGCTAATGCATGAAACTCACTTAACTGAGATGTTCTCACACCTACACTGACACAAATCATGTCTAACATTTATTTTTGTTAAAAATGGCTGCATGTTTTTTTGAATCTTATAAGCTAAACTTGCATATTACTAATGAGGGAACAAGAAAATCCTCAAAGTACATTTAAACAACATATTTGTGATATTAGAAGAAAGTAAACTGGTTTTAGGTATTTTAACTTCCTCTAAAACATTTTGGTTTTGGCCCATCTCTTTTCTTTGTGAAATGATTTCAATGTTCACATGGTCACCATAGCAACAATCGTGTTGCAAAAGTCATCAATACTACATTAGACCTCTGAGTAAAAGATATACCGCAACAAGCAGAGCAAAGAACCACAAGGATTAACAGTCGTATCTGTAAACTTGACTAATTGCAACAGAAACTGAGTGCTTGGTGAATTGTGTGATGATGGATCTAAAATAAAAGTTGAGTTAATGACGAGTTAAATTACAATGACAAATTACAATTTTTATCATATTCTAAACATTTTCAATGGGGATAGCATATCATTAGTAATGTAATTAATCAACGCTTTATATCTATTCATGAGTAAAGATTATCACTTCTGGTACATCATTTGAACATTGTTACCTACAACAATGTCCATACATCTGGGCATGCAGTACATCCATTCATTAGGAACTCACAGTTATCATTAGCCAACCCAAGGTGAAGATACAATTTAAAAAGATTACTGATGAATGATAACTTGTTAATCTAGATTGTATTCATGTTTAATTCATATGTTACAAATGTTTTGCTAGTAGGTTTTAAACATCTGTTAGAGTTTGAAAGGTTTTTTTGACAGTTTCTACGCTGACATTTAATGTGCACAAGCATTCAAGAGATGTTTTCAAGTCATATTAAAATTTGGTATTCCTAACCCTCTATAAAGATAATGTCACTTAATCTTTGGTTGCCATGTCTGTGGAGCTTGCATGACGAATACAGCCTGCTTAATCGATGATAATAAACAACCTCTTCTATGTCATTAAATTCTTTGCATTCCAATTAGACATCGCTGTGTTCTTCTTCTATTCCGCAGTATTTGTGTCATTTCAGTTCTGTTCTATTGTGGTGCTAGTCTTGCAGGAATTTCATGTCAGCTTCTGTATGTATTTTCCCCAGAGGGCAGCACACTGTCATTAAGGGCATCAGTATCTTCCTCGAAGACAGTCTGACAGGGACAGACTCTGGCTGTCACCGGGGATCGAACCTTTGACCAATACTGGTGTTTATGTGTCCATCCATCTATATATCCCATTTTACTCCAAGCTTCCATCTTAGATGAAATACCTCCTCCTATAGTGGCCATGTTGCCTGTTTCTTTACATAGATTAGAACACCTCAGTCACACACATACACACACACACACCAACACACCAACAGGGAGCACCAGCTGGATATGAGACTGTCTGTCTTTGTTAATTTCTTATCTGCCTCTCTCGTAACACATCAGAGACTGTGTGTGTGTCTGTCTCCTGTCCCGTTGCATGTGTGTGCATGCTAGTGTGTGTTTGCGGTCACACCCTCAGGGTAACACATGCTATCTTGGTGTTCCCAACATAATCATCTTTGAAATAATGAAGAGGCTATGGAAGACTGACAGATTGTGTGCAAGCGTGTGTGTGTGTGTGCGTGTGTGTCTGCGTACGTGAGAGAGAGACATGCAAAAAGCCTGTGTTCTTCAGAGACCTCATATCTCCCAAAAGTCACCTTCTGAGTAAATGAGAAACACAGTTGATTTTCCCACTTTGATGGGCCTTTAATCAGAACCTTGTTTCATATTTGGAGTGCTTCATAGTGATTTAAGCAATGAATTTGATTTGTGTGTGATTGCATTTAGTGGAATTTTGGATGAAATACACATCATATAGTTTCAGTGACAAAATACATTAGAGACACATTAGAGAAACACTTGCTAGAATTCCATCATTTCTTTACAGTAAGTCAATTGCAGTGTTATCTTTGCTGATGGCTCCTGCAGGAAGCCACCATGTCTTTGCATTCAATTATGATGAAGTATAATTATACTTATTACACTCATGACACCAGTCTGTAAATGCACATTTGCACAAGACCTTGGAGGAAAAGAACAATTGTATATAAAAATCGGTTATGGATCCTCAGGGCCCTGGAACAGCTGGAACAGCTAACTGGAGTGTGGTCTCTCGCTTTATTCCAATTTGCATGGCAAAATCATCACTGCTTTCAATTTAACAGCCTGTTCAATATGTGCAAGCTGATGTTTCTAAAATCATAGCAGGCAAACACAAATCTGAAATACAGTAAAGTAGATTTGGCTCGCTAGCAATTTAAAAACACACCACTTGGATGGCAATCTGTGTGCAGGAATTAAATATGTACCCTGTTTGTTGGCTAAGAGAGAAAAAACACATGAGAGATTAACAGAGCTGTACCCTGTGTCAACCCACCTATTACAACCAACACTTACAACAAACTTACTAAGGATAGGGAGGGAGGAGAGGGGAGAGGGGAAGAGGACAGGCAAGACTAATGGAGGATAGAAAAGAGAGAAAGAAAGGAGAGGAAGGAGGGAAGAGGAGAGGTGGCAGATGTGGGATGTGAGAAAGGTGGTGATTTCAAAATCACCATGAGTGAATGTTGGTAGGAGGAGGCAGGAGAGAAGAAGAATGAGTGATTAAGGATGGAGGAAGATGGATGGAGAGGAAAAAAACTTTAGTATGAAGCAGCCAAATATCAAGAATATGAATATACACAACAAAGCACATACTTGCTCACTATTCAACAGGAGAGTTCCCATACAGTGAGAAGTGAGAAAAGGGGAGAAGAGAGCACAAATTAAATAAAAGAAGGCATAGAGTGAGAACTGAAAGTGCAATGCCCTCTAATGTTGGAAAATATCCAAGGCTTCAGATTTATTAAAAAATATAAAGCAACACACCCTCACACTTGCTCCTAGGGTTAGGGGCAACCATTATCCCAATAATTACATTCATAGGCAACCATTAGGAAAATAAGCTTTGTGGGTAAATTAATGCTGCCCGGACAACCATCAAACAAAACAATCATATTGAAAATATCCAGAAAATGTTCACTGCCAATATATTTGGCAGCAAATATATTGGCATATGTATGACCTGAAATGTGGTCTCTGGTATCAAAGACAAATACACACCTTTACATTTCCTTTTTTCTATGTTACGTCATATTACATGACAGTAAAGCAAAGGAGGAGAGGAGAGGGGTTGAAATAGCAAGAAAAAACAAGTAATTACAAATTCACTGTATAGAGGTTGGAAATGCAGGAGAGGATTAGGTGAATGAAAGTCAAGAGGGACAGTACAAAATGAATAAAATATGTATGTATATGCATACAAAACACACCGACACCAAAAGTGGTGAGTGAGGTAGAGATAAAAGAATAGAAAAGTATGAGAGGACAGAGGTGAGAGGCTGTTAATATCAAAGCCCAGGGATGAATGTAGCTGAAATTCCAAATGTGAACTGGCTTTTGTTATGTCGGTACTGCACACTTATCCCCCCCACCCACACATGATGGTTTTACTCGAACCCCAGTCTTGCCTCCTCCCCATCTCCCCCCTTTTCTCTCTCTCTCTCTCTCTCTCTCTCTCTCTCAGTAAATTAAAAGTATTTATATGATCAAGAGGCTGACTCTGCGACAGACACATCTCCCTCCCTGAGAAACCAGCCTTAAGCCACAGGATTAAATGTGTGTTAGAGAGTCTGTGTTGCGCTAATGTTCAATGTGAGAGTGCTCGTCTGCCTCAGTGTGTGTATACAGTGTACTTATAGTCCAGAAGCACGTCTGTGTACAGTATGTGTGTATTTAACAGAGAAAGACAAAGAAAAATTGTGCAAAAAACGTACGCCTGCATTTTGCCTCCAAGCTAACCAATAAGTTTTATTATTAATTGTACGTAGAATACCAAATGATAATTGACAGCAGAGAATGATTACCACAATACTCAACCAGTAACTAATACAGATAAATGATTAGCAGCGGCACATTAATGGACAACATCAATCAATGACTTATAATCAGCATCAGTTGTAGGCCGTGCCAATCAATCTCTGATATCCAGTGATGGGTTGTAAAACCTGGTTGGAGGACCATTTCACTGCGCCTGACAGACTGTTCAATTTAACACTGATGACCAGCATTAAATTACTAGATGCTACCAGGGGATGATTGATAAATTTCAATTTAGCCATGTTGCAAGAACAAAGCACTACATTTCCATGGCTCATCAATATAAATTAAATTAGCTATTTTTAGCCCTCTGGGTTAATTACTTGGTCACATGCTGGAGACTAGCCTTCAGTAAAACTAGTTACAATTCCTCACCCTACCGATGACCAGAAATAGATTACCCGGCTGTCTAATTAATAATCATTGTTAGATGTTTGATCAGTGTTAAGAGTTTTACTGACGTTGTGCATTTCATCAGCACTCAATCAACGAACTGTGATAAGGTTAATCATAGAGATGGTGTTGAAAAGAATCTCAAACATAGATTTGTTGCAAAGGTGCAGGTTGCGAGGTTGGATGCAGCTCTCGTTTTGATTCTGACAAGCTGAATGTAGCCCAGAATACATTTAGGGTCTGGGAGACAGTGAAAAATGTGTGTGGGTTTTTCCTTCTGTGCATGTGCACATGTGCGATTTAGTATGTTTGGTGAGTAAATTAAGCCTCGGGAGCCACAGGACAAATCTGACAGACGAAAGGAAGAGAGGGAGCTGAGAGGAGAGACGAGAGCAAAGGAGAAGTGCTGAGCAGAGGAGAGGAAAACAGAGGGGCAGGAAACAGAAGAACGGGGAAAAGAGGAGAGGTGGAGTTAAGCTGAGCGGAGCAGCAGGGAGGAGGAGAGGAGAACAGATGAAACAGAGAAGAGGGAATCAAGGGAGAGAAGATGAGCAGAGGACAAGTGCAGCAATTTTTCAGAATGTGACTTAGTGGGAAACTTCATTTGAGGTGAATTTGTTGACATAAAGTTCAGCATTATGCTTTTCAAAATTACATTCTCACAAGGCATGCAAAAATATACAAAGAGTAACACTTTTATGATAACTGGTCAGATACACAGACAGGGTCCAAAGGAAGCTGGAGTGTTGAAACCTTTCATCAGCCCTCTCCAGGACTGTCCTCTTTTTATTGCACAAAGACTTTGTGGAAAACAGACTCCTCAACTAAAACCCAATATCACGACAAAAGATGTTACTACTCAGGAAATGGCACTGTATTCTTGTGTCAAATGTGTCAAGCAAGTTGCAAAATTTTTGTCCACTAGCTACAGCAGCGTGTGAATCCATTACCGCTTATTTCATTACTTTATCTTCTAGATTGGTTTTTAGAATAGAATTCCAGGCCCATACAATGATTGGTTACCTGCCAATGACTGGTAGAGTAGACTAATTCACCAGCCACAGCCAAAATGTAACAGCACTTGACTTGGTGGCTGGTTTTAATTTTCCAGCCTCTTTGTAAAGCCTTGGTCGCTAAAATGTCAGCATGGATCAAAGGGACTTTAATTACACATTTATTTTTATTCAGCATTTACTCTTTAAAAAAGGCTTTATTTGCTTGCATGCTTTGCCAACTTCTATATCTACCTTTGCTGTTTTATTTATCTTAAATTTGAATTTGCATTTAACTAAAACTATTCTTCAGCCAGCCTCGATTAGACCACATTTATTGCATGAGGAGTTTAAAAAAATATTTGATACTATGAGGCCTCTCACAAGCTAGACAGCCATGGTGAGATCAGTGCCAGGTTCTGTGCTCCAAAGAGTTTAAAATGAGAGCTTTTGTGCCTGAGGAAATACCACTGTTCTTGTCTTTGTTCGGTCAACACCCCACAAGTCACAATCTCTCATCTGTCCATCAGAGTGAACCATAAAAAAACTTTCCAAATAGGCTACAAAAGGCTGGAGATTCCTGATGGGTTTTTTTAGAGTGAGTACAGTCCTGCAGTCTGTGATGGTGCAAAGCCAGGTGTCTAGACGGTCCTGGTGTCGATGTGTTCAATCACTGTAGAAATCCATATTTCTGCTCAATCAGCCTACAGATGATCTCCCTACACTGGAGGATCATGCAGACTTTACAAATGGTACTCAATAGCTTCCACAGTAGTTGGCATTTTGAGGTTTCTTTTGACTTCTTGTACAATTTTCAAACTCAGTCTCCACCTGCTCACCAAATCTTAACCCACATTGTTTGTAAGTTTTCTGACAAAATCAGCCTGGATTGGTGTTGTCAGAAGCTCACAGACCTTGGCATGTATATTTAGTTAGAAACCAAGACCTGCTTGTGTCTTTGAACTTGATCTGTGTCTTTCTATTGTAAAATTTATTTTTCTGTTGTCTGTCACTCAATTATCTCTCTTTCCCTTCTCCATCTCCTAATTTCCTCTCCTTCTGCCTTACCTCCTCATAAGCCCATTTCTCCTTCCAATATCTCCCCTTGCCTACTCTTTCTCTACCTCCCTATCCATCTTATGCCTCCACGGAAGCCTCACCTGATGCAGCAATGGGTGTGTTTGCATGAGTGTATATATCTGCGTGTGTGTTCATACAGCATTTCTGAACGGAATCAGAAGAAACTAAAAATGGAAAGCAGAGGAAGACTAAGATGCAGACAGACAAAGAAAGCGGAAGAGAGTGTGCTATACTGTGAATATTTTAACATTTTATTTCACTCAAGAAGGAAAGGGGGGGCAGGGAAGAGTGTGTGTCTGTGGGGTGGGGGTGGGGGTAAAAAGTGTGAGAGAGAGAGATAAAGGGGGAGACACCACCATTATCTTTTTACTGATATACAGTAGAAAATGAATACATGGGCATGGTGGTAGAAATTTGAGAATAAAATGCTGTGTAAGGCTTGGGCCTCACTATAAACAAGTCACGTTCACACACACATGCATGCACCCACACACACTGAGACAAACACACTCCCGCACACACTTTGGTATAAGCAGCTCACGTTCTCTGCCACAGCCCAAGAGCTACCGCAAGAATATTTATTGGCTACCAGCTCAATGGCTGTATTGAAGAGAAGGATGGAGAGAGAGAGAGAGAGAGAGAGAGAGAGAGAGAGAGAGAGAGAGAGAGAGAGAGAGAGAGAGAGAACTAAAGCAAGCTGAAAATGAGGAAAGAGGGAAAGAGGCTGTTGCCGGTTCCATCCCTCTCCTTCTTTCCCTTCATCCTCCCTGTAAGCCAATTTCTATTTCTCCGCTTTCCTCCGCAACACACCATACATCCAGGCACGCACGCACTTCGCGCTCCCACATGCACGTCTCCCCTCTCACTCACACACATGCACAGACACTTCACAGACATCCTCACGCGCAAGCAGACACCCCCACTTTCTTATGACTGCAGTAGAAAAAAAACTCAGAACACAGTCTCACCCAAGCCGTTGGCTGTGCCCGCGTGCGTGAGGGCGTTTATGTCACTGCATGTGAGTGCGCTTATGTATGTGTTTGTGTGTGTGTGCGCGTGTCGCATCCCCTTACCTTGTGCGCGCGAGGAGAGCGAGCAGAGAACGAGACTCCACAGAAAACAGCGCATCACCGTCATTCCTCCGTCCGTCATCCTCTCGTCCATTCCTCGCATCCTCCTCTTCGTCGTCCCCCTCTTCATCCTCCTCTTTGCCGACGAGGGGTGCGCGAGACAGCGTTCCGTGCCGCTATTAGTAATATTATTAGCATCAATACATCTTCCGCGAGCCGAGCGCGAGCCCTCTAAGCTCTCACCGGGCCGCATGCTGCTTCACATCCAGAAAACGGAGAGAGGGAGAGAGAGAGAGAGAGAGAGAGAGAGAGAGAGAGAGAGAGAGAGAGAGAGAGAGAGAGAGAGAGAGAGAGAGAGAGAGAGAGGAGAGAGAGGAGACGCGTGCGTTTTCTTTGCCTCCTCCTTCTAACATAGACTAGATAAATCCTTCATATCCGAAAAACGACTTCAGTCAACATCCACAGGAGAGAAAAGCAGAGAGATCGAGGGGGGAGAAGGGACAGGCACACAGGTTGTCTCTCTGTCTTTAAATCCACTCTCCGCTGGGTTTGAGCGATGCTTGTCATCAATATCTCTATTCCGTCCCGTTCCCTTGCAAAAGAGTGATAGAGAGGGAGGGAGAGCTTCAAATCCACACTTCATCCGGGCTGTATCCCCTCTTCATTCTGAAATATCCCTCTTTCTATACAGGCTCTTCGGCTTTTCCTCCTCCTTATAAGCCTCTCCTCCCGTGTCGTTTTACAGTGTGTGTATCCTTTCGTTTCTCGCGTCTCTTAAAAAAAATGTGTTTCTGTTCCCCTTGGTGTCTCAAAAATGGACAGGGATATCTGATGTATTTCTTTTCTGGCCGGATAGAGCCTCTCCTCCGCGTCTTGACTCGTGCGTCTGTCAAACCTTCCTCTTTTTTTCCTCCTTTTCTTCTCGATCCTTTCCTCTCACAAACAACGGCGAAGAAAAGGTAGCATATTTACCCCTCCTGAAAGAAGAGAAATAAATCACTCTCTCATCATTCTCTCATTCATTTGACTTCTTTTCACATAAGCATCAACATCAGTTCATTCCTTTTAATTTCCTTACCAAACAAGCCAGAGCTTGCTGTTATGTTGAGACAGTCCTCCTTTAGTTTTCGCTGAAGTCCAACGAGGAAAAGATAATATGACAATCCCTCTTGTTGTCAGAAACCAGAGGAGACATGTATCATCCCCTCTGCTTGGTATACTTAGGTCTTTCCTCCCGGTGTAGCGGCTGGTGCGTCTCTTCCTTCTACCCGCGAGTACGGAGATGCTGCATTCAAGTGCTCCTCGTAAGATCCTGCTTCCATTCACGTGTTTTTGGACGGAAATAATAGCATAAAATGGACTTTCCGTTCAAAGTAGATTGTTGTTTGGGTGGATGTTGGTTTATTTTGAACATCAGGCTATGCAGAGGATACTCTGTGCATTCTTTGCGGTTGCAGCTGCTCAAAAAGGACAAAATGCAGGGGCGTCCACTGGCACTGAGGAATGGGTGCTTGCCAAAACTTTACCTACGGATGTCCATATTTGATCAAAACAAAGAGGAAAGACAAACAAAACAAGAAATCTAGTTGGAAGCCAAATTCAAATTAAAAGGAAATCATATTAAAGAGAAGGGAATGCTGCCCTATTACAGTGTAACATGATGTGGTGAGCTTTGCCCAATAGTCACATGGACCAACCAATAATGGCTTGCCGGTCATCACTCATTGCTCCACTTGTCCTCTGAAATGAAATCAATACAAGGAAGAGCTTTGAATTTGGTGGCACATGATCGCAGACACTTTAGTGTATCTATTGGTCCAGTGAAGTGACACTGTAGAGTTCGTGATGGCATCTAATTGATTTTCTAGCCAATACTTGTGTTCGTTTAGTAGCAGTACGATTCAATGCTGAATGCTACTTGCTACTGCTTTTGCTATGATATTAAGTCAGTCCCTAGTGTAAATGCACTACAACATTTTCAATTGAAATGCTAAAGTAGTTATCAAGTCAATAACAACAAAAAGCCAATGTGGTGATTTGAACTTAGTATGCTGTACAAATATAAGATTCCCCCGAACAGCCTGGGAAATGCATACTCTCATCATAACACAAGTGTGTTTCATCAGCTTGAGTTTGCCAGCTGACATTTTGATAGTTTAAGGCAAACAGAGTTTAATTTCTTTCTCAAAACAAGAACGAAGTTGTATTCATTGTCATAATATAACCAAAGTTAATATAGCTTCAATAAGTAGAGACATAAAATGGGCATGTTGATATCAATGCTTTCACAGTAAATGGTGGAAATTTGAGTTGTGTAAAGTTGATTTTAATTACTGAATGAACTGTCTACTTTTCACATAGGTCGATTTTTTATTTACCCTCGGAGGAAGCCATTGCTTCAGAACCCTTCTCCGACCATCCGTTTCTTGCTGCATGGCACGTGGTTTTCCTTCAAGGATATGAATGGGCCATGTTCAGACTCAGAGATGATGTTGAGGCCTTGAACTTGAGGCCATTTGAGTTAAGAGAGCTGGGAGCTAATGGGCGTAGTTTTTGGATAATGCAACCTAGCTGTTTGTAGAAAGGGTGAGTTTTAATTACTTTAACTTATAACTGCAATGCCATCACTGAGAAGGAAATAGTGGTTACACTGCTCTTTAGAGAGAGGAAGGTCATTTTAGGGAAACACATTACTGACAAACACTGGACATTGCTAAATATGAGCATCAAAAGAAATTAAAATCAACCTAAATTCCAAGTTAAATTGAACTTTTCTATGTATATTTGTCAACTTTTTTGGCATTAAATCGTTTAATTTGTTCCTTAGCTTTCAGTTTAACAGTATCTTATTTTGTTTATCTTTATCTGATAATCAAATGTTACTAGATCCAGTGAAGTTAATTCCAAGCTGAGACATGCACACACACACACACACACACACACCAGACCAACAGCACTAAGGATTTATTAATTAAATAAATAATGAAATAATTGAAAAACTATGTACTGCTGTCACAAAAACAATATATATACAATATACTTTGCCAGACAAACCCAAACACTTAAATTTGAAAAAAGGAAAGAAAATCACCATATTCAATATCACTTTTGATAGAAATACAAATTAAGTTAAATGTCAGGAGGCTTTCCTGAAGTAGTCTCATCACTAAACAGCCCCAAGGAAAATCTGCAAAACTCATTTGGGAAACCAGTCATATTATTGGTCAATTTCATTCCCATATCATAATCAAAGTATTCAATTAACGACAGGGCTTCTGATTTCCTGACCATTCATTCTCAGTCTGACTGGAGCTTCAGTGTAATCTACAGTGTGTGTGTGTGTGTGTGTGCGTGCGTGTGTGTGTGTGTGTGTGTGTGTGTGTGTGTGTGTTGAAGGGTCATGAGGACAATGTATATGTGTTTGTCTGAAATCAGTTAAGGGAATTTCTGTAAGGTGGAGGAATATCCTTACCGGTGTAAGCTATATAAATGTACCTGTGTGAGGGTTAATAAGAATATGTGTGGGTGAGTGTCCTTGTGTTCCTGTGTGTGTGTGTGTGTGTGTGTGTGTGTGTGTGTGTGTGTGTGTGTGTGTGTGTGTGTGTGTGTGTGTGTGTGAAATCTGCTCCCACACGTTCCCTTAAAGCACTCTTCTGCCATCTACAGGCACATTCTCTCTCCCTTCTTCTCCCTCCCTCATTCTCCATATCACAAACCTTGTGTTAATCATTCTGGCATCTTCAAAATGTTCATTGCACAACTTCAGAGTGTGCATGCTGTCCATACTGTCAGTGTGTTCCTAACTGCATGTGTATCTCAAATCCTCTGTGCGCAGATTTGTGGGCCCTACGTCGGCTGTATGTCTTCTGTGTTGCTTTCAGAAATCAATAAGCCATGTGTGAGGTTAGTGTCCTGAAAGAGAGACAAGAAGAGAAAAAACAAGAGAGGAGAGTGGATGGAAGAGGGGGAGCTAAAAAGGAGAGGATGGAGGGAGGGGTGTGAGGTAGGAGATATAGAAGGGTGTGAAGAGGAAAGCAGCAGGAGTAAGAAGAAGAATATAGGATAAGAGAAAGAGAGGGACCCGAGAGAGAATGAAAGGAGCAAAGAGAAGAAAGAAGGCAATAAAACAAGATAAAAATGAGGAGAGAGAGAAAGAAGGAAAAGAGGGAGAATGAGTTGAAGAGATGTAAGGGTAGGAGATGAGGCAAGGAAAGTGGGAGGAAAGAGAAAAAAGGAAGGAAAACAGAGGGAGGGAGACAGAAAAAAGGGGGAAGGGAAAATGGGGAGGTACAAGATGTAAAACATTCAGGCTAGAGAATTGTAGATAGAGAGTGAAGGGAGGGAGGAGGGCTGAGGAGGGCATGAGGGTCTGTGCCTAAAAAATAAACTGTATATATGAAATGCATGTGTGAGAGGGAGAAAGAGAGAGGAGGGGAAAGAGAGAGAAGAGGAGAAAGAGACAGGGAGAGAGAAAATGAGAAGGAATGAAATGGTCGAGCTGGAGAGTGCTGGAGAGTGTTGCATGAATAATCCACTTTTCTGAATGGTTCTTTGCAGTCGCCCCAAAAAGTAGACATACTGAACAGTCAGATGTAATGTATTCCAGCATGTCCTAGAAACCCAGAAAACTAAGGTTCACATTACATACTTTATTTATTCTACTGTATATTAAGCCTTATCCAGAGCAGCTTACATATTACAAACAGGTAGAGGCATCAGTGTCTTGTTCTGTCAACAACAAGTAATGTTGTTGACAGAACTGCACCTGTCAACTTGTCCCCTATTATCCCTGTTGGATCCTTACAGAATGGTACCACTGGTTCAAACGAGGTTACATATATGATTGTTAGATTTCCAAAAACCTATTTGTGTCCATTAGTGTACAATTGTTCTGATTGCAGCAGTTTGTTTTTTATGATTTGAGATGACACATCCCATCTCTTTGGATCTTGAAGCCAACAGCTGACAAGTGTGTAAATAAATCGGCAATTTCGTCTCTATATACAATCCTTATTGTTGTAATTGTGGATGGCACAACAGAACACGGCAAATCTTTTAACAACCCATTTACACAGATTGTGATTATTATTGTATTGTGTTTGTCGTATCCGTGAGTTCTCCTGAAACAAGAGCGCACAGTGCAGCAGGCAAAACTTAAAGGGAATTCAATAGTAACCTACAAGAAAGAGCAGCACTGTCCTTCTGTTTCCATGCAATGACAATTGTATTTTCAGTCAAACACCTTTTTGAAAAAGCTAGCAGAGACATTGGCAGCAAGAATTGAGGGACATTTTAGCACTAATACCAGACACTGTCAGGTGAAGTGTCATTGAATTGTTTTGATTCTATAATTATGAACTGCTGATTCATAATCTGAGACTGATTTTAACTGTTGGACTTATGTATAGCCTTACCTTACCTTGTGCACTAAACCAGCTAAACTTCGAATAAAGACAACGTCAAAAAGCTAAAGTGTTTATAACTGTTCCAAATGGCTGTACTCGAATGCGGGGTGAAAGGCCTGCCATCATGGAGAGGGGGTGATAAAAGTGACAGTAGTTATGTGACGAATGAAAAAAGGGCATAAGGAAAAGTTCAAATCCTGCCTACTCTCTAACCTTCAGACACTGGCAATTGCTGCGTTATGAGCAAGTGGGAACATCCAGGTCTGAAAGGTGAAGCCAATGCGGAAGTGCCTTAAACCTGTATTCTTTCTAATGGCCAGCAGGGAGCGACTCCACTGGTTGTAAACTGTACAAAAGTGACTGAGAAAATGACCCTACTTCTCACTCGATTTATTACCTCAGTAAACACTTTCCTAATGAGTTTATTGCTAATTTCTTCAATACAGCATGATGTTCATTTTGTAAATTATGGTCCCATTTGGAATAAAATAGACAATAGAGCAGGTTATGATTTAGGGCGTGGCTAAAGCACAAGTCGCCACCACAGAGACCTGTCGATCAGGATAGAGGCGTAGCAATGCGTATCCCTCCCCAGCTCCACCATCTCGTCCAAATATGGTCACTTCTGGTTACAAAAAGCCAAGATGGCGACAGCCAAAATACCAAACTTGAGGCTTCAAAACGGGGAAAGAGTTCATGAATTGCAGATTGTTGGTTTCAGAAAGTTACAGTAATTTTCACATGCAACCCCCAATTCTGATGTCGGAAAGGTGTGGAGTTTCAGACCCTGTTCTACCATCTGACAAGCACTTCTGTTGAACCATTCTGACTCCTTAAAGACTGGACACCCATTCAACAGAACCATAATCTATTTTCCGAATGTTGTTCTCTTCACACCAGAATATTACACACACTATATCTCTCAATTCTTCTTCTCTTTTAACCGACCCATCAGTCAAGTATGATGTAGTTAAAACAACAGGCGAGAGAAAGGCATTCAGGTAGTTGCCTCACACAGATTTCACATACTGCTGAATGCTAAAATCCCACTGTTCACAGTGACAGGATCCATGATTTGTCGCAAGTATCAAGCATATTTGATACGAAGGGGACTCCCTACAGATTCAGTAGTTATGCTCGAGAACAGCAGGGCAGCAACATCCTCACAGCAGGGTGGCAACAAGACCCTGTCAGATGTGTATTCTGAGTATTTGACTTGAGCCCTTCTGGGACTGGCATAAAGCGGTCATGTCTGTATATGAGCAGGCGGCTTAACTGCGTAAAATAAAAATCTCATTTTGTAAGAAGTTTTGTGAAGAGCAGCATCCAAGCAAAACAAAAGGGACGGATTTATTTATTTTTTGTCAGTAGAGGATGGTCCCTCAATGGGATATCCACTAATGAGGTAATTGACTAACGAGATATCCAATCAGGAGCCACAGTGCCTGAGGGCGGGAAGGTGGCTGCTGTCGACATAATCGAGTAATTCCCATTTTGCAGACACACACAGGCATTTATGCCCACACACTATACCACAGAGAGAATATTTGTTCATTACCAGCTGCCTGTGTACAAGCAATGTTGCTTGTGGGGTGTGAATGGAGAGAGACAGATTGTATATGACTGCGTGAATGTGTGTGTCTCTCTGTGTGGAAGGGGGCAATGTACAACAAGCGGCAGCATCATTGACTTTACAACAAGGTGCCAGTGGCTATTGCAAGCAGACACAACCCCACACAGAAACACACACTCACACACACCAGGGTTAGGCTCTGATTAGTTTCACACATGGCAGACAACATCAGCAGTGTTACCCTCAATTATTGTGAGGATAGATACAGATGCCATCTGACTGAAAAGAGGAAGAGGGGAGGAATGGCATTACTGTCAGTGTCCTGCAGAAACCCTGTATGTGCAACGGTCAGCCACTGGTGATATGGGGTTTCTCTGACTCCTTGACAACATATTCTATATTGTGATCATGTTGAGTTGAAGGCTACAATAGTGCTTTACGTGCTAAGTAAATCCCATGACTGATGAAAATATAGCCGCATTTTTCTTAATTTCTGAAAAGTTGACTTTGGTGATTTCACTGCTGTCAGACCTCCCAGATGTGATGCAGGAACCTTGTATGTCAGAACAAGAAAAGTTTCTAAAATTAAGTACAACTGATGTCTGCAGCTGTATACCGATTTACAATTAATAATTGAAGGCCTAGTTTGGTAAACATGACAAACATTGTAATTTATTAAATACAAAAATACAGACAATGGTTAAACTGGAGATATTTACTCTATAATAGGAATTTCTTTTGCACTGTAAGTTGAAGAGCCAGGAATATTCTTGATACTTCAATACGGTTCTTTACCTTCTTTACTTCCATTGATGTTGTGCTCAAGTGACATTTATCTAGCTAAGTGTTTCAATTCATAAGAGAAGAATGTTTTGTCACCAGTGACAGAGAAAACATGAATTTTGGAGTACTAAACAGTTCAGACAAGTCTGGGAGCAATCCTGGTGATATTATTGCACATCGAAGCGAGATACTGATGTGGCGTCTGGTTTTTAAGGGGTGAAGCGGACGTGGCCCCCAGCAACCACTTCCCATTACTTTCAGAGAGTGGTGATTTGGATGTAATCTACTGCACTCCATTGCACCATGTATGTGTGTGTGATCATAGGTGTTTTGTGTGTAATCTCTAATAAAGCAGTGATGGACTGTGGTGTGCAGCCATTTTGAGTGAGATGGACTGAATCTAAGTATTGTACTGCCTGCTCTGTTACTCTCGTGCTCACTCTGTCTCTAACCCTCTCTCTCTCTCTCTCTCACTGCTTTACTCTTTTTTTTCAGTCTCACACACTGCCTGCAGGAAAGGAGGAATCTTCTAAAACGGTAATTTATCTACATCTCATTCCCTCTTTTCACTACCTCTTTCCTCTCTACACTATCAGAGCAGGACACACACACACACAGTTTTTGGATTGTAAATCCAGCCCCAACTGAGAAGCTGTCACCAGCCACACCTGATAAATAAGGAGCTCTTGTTAGTGTGTGCATGTGCGAGTATGTCGACTATGTGTGGGTATGTGTGTTTGGGATGGAGGGGGGTCGAATTTACGGCTTTCAGTTTAATGAAGTGAACACTGAGGTCACACAAAGAAAATCATCAAAGGAGAGAGACAGGGGGATGAACACAGTGGAATACAAGCATGTCCATCCATTATGCCAAGTCGAAAAGGGAAAAGAGGAGACTTATGTGCTTATGATTCTGTCATGTTAGAATTAAAGTCCAAACTTCAGAATTCAGTATGTCAATGTCAATGTAATTATTAGCAATCATCCAATCTTTGAATTAATCTGATTAAAGAATGATCTCAACATACACATGATACGTGAAGAAAAACAAGCATAGTCTGAGTTGACTCGAAGGTCCAAATCCCAAGCATGAATATTTACGAGATTACCTGTAGACTGAGGAGATTCATTATACACACATGAAGGCTCATCAGCTGTTTCTTTGCTTTAGCGTCCTTGAATGTGTCATGCAGCAGCTCTGCAAATCAGACCCATTGTGCCCTGAGAACCATATCACTGTCCATTCTGCCCTTCCAAGAACTTTTAGCTCCAATCAAATAACAATGACATGTTGAGATGACCAGCATTCTAAAGATCAACAGACACGGGACAAGTTACCTAGCAACAGCCATGGTGCAAGCTTAGAGCTAATATGCTGCTGCTGAAAACTGGAAAGCATATTAACTACAGCTCTGGTATGGAATGTGTCACAAGGGGTTTGCTGAACGGGTGCATTTTTAGCTTTTTTGAAACACCTAATAATGACATTTTTCAAAGAGGTGTTGTATTTATCATAAATAACTTTTTAATGAAATGAGAGTGAAAGGAGTATGCCTATCAGGCTGTGCAGGTTAGATGAGAGAGTGCTTTATTAGACTCTGGGTTTTTTGCCAGTAACGGGGTTAGGTAGGGTGGGATATTATCTCAATTCTTGTTTGACTTGTATATAGAAGACTTGTGAATATAGAAAGTAGTTAAATGCTTGTTAAGCTTGTTAAACAGGCTGTGTTTCTCAATCTTTTTTTGTACACAGATAGTTAGAATTTTTTCAGATATTACAGATGTCGAGTACATGTTCCCAACATGGTCCTTTGACATGTGACTTAACACCACAGTTATATTATAATTAGATGTAAAGAGGATAGAAAAATAAACTTTCCTGAGTTACATTGGTCACCTTTTTACAAATGACTCGATGGGATGATATTTATTGACAGCGATGATAAAAATACAGTATATGCTCAGTGTAACACACTTGTTTGTACATTTGTTTGTACATGTGCTCAACTGATGTTAAAATCTCACTGTTCAGGGATTACTGTGCCCCCCTGCACAGCTATCAGGTAGGTATAAAAAGAGCAGCAGGCAGGGACTTACAGCTGCTTACACTGATGCCATGAGGATGTTTTTGTCTGTGTGCAAAGATCTTACATTGCAACTCTTATGACTGTCAGCATAAATGTACCCATATGTCAGGCAGTGATAAGGAACCTTGTAAAGGACAGCCTAACTGAAGCACTGGTGAATCCTACCAAAAGCTGCTCATGTTGAGAGGTGGTGAGTTTCTTTGTACTTTTAAGAGTGAGTGATTTTGATTAGTTTTCAGTTGTAGTGTTTTTATTGTGATGTGCATGTATGTGAAATTGTTGTTTGAAATGTTATTTTTTAAGTTTTCTATTTATTAGATTTCTTATATGGACCTGGGATTAAATTATTACCCAGCAGATCAAATATATATATATATACACACACTCTAAATTTGCACCCATTGGATCAAAATAATATATCCAGTCTCTTAATAAACATCATACAAAGCATTGTTTTATCACCAAGGGAAGCAAATCAGCAAATCCCTGCTGCTGCCCCTAAATCATGTTTTCTCATGATTTGGTGTAAAACCATGAGAATCATTTTTCTTACAGTTTCTGCTGTTCTATAAACATTACTTCCACAGATCTGCATTTGGTACTTGAAATATCTTGTCTTCCATGTACTGTAAGCTCTACTCAAAACTCAGAAACTGAAAAAAGATGCACTGTTTTGCAGATCCAAATAGTACTCCATAAAAATCACAAAAAAAGATTTCCAGTGTTACTGAGCACTGATTTGACACCTGCTGTCACATATATTTTACATTATGTTATGCTGTACTGTTAGAGAGCACATCATCAAGTGAAGGACAGTATGCATTGAATTGTTCTCCACAAAGTCCTATTGTATCTGTGTCAGGGACTTATGAGAATTATCTGGGGAGGGAAACAGAATAGATGAAGTGTCAGAGCGGTGGAGTGGTCGAGACTGTGACAGACAGAAA
Organism: Siniperca chuatsi; assembly: GCF_020085105.1. Lineage (NCBI taxonomy): Eukaryota > Metazoa > Chordata > Actinopteri > Centrarchiformes > Sinipercidae > Siniperca > Siniperca chuatsi. The sequence goes on along the minus strand of NC_058058.1, from coordinate 12,564,033 downwards.
AGGAACAGCTAGGCAAAAGAGCAACAAAGTCAGTGAGAAACAAAAAGAGGCAGGTGCTCAGTGTTGAGTGCCTTTGTTGGACAGCAACGTCAACCTGCTAATGCCAGAGTACACATAATTGATCTAATTATCTCACAACAGCACACTTCTCACAGTCTGAATAAAACTAATTCACATTCACATTTAGAAATACAATCATAATCAAATGTAATCAAAGCCTTTCCAATCATTTTTAAATGAATGTAAAATGTGCAAGATTGAGTCTGTGTGTGTATGTGCTGTCATGATAGAGAGAGACAAAGAGAGAGTGCAGTAAGCACAGGTGTAATCATGTAAGTTCCATATTTTAGATTTATGTATTTCAGAACTTTAAAGCTTCTCCTGAGGACACTGCTGGGACCCAGGTTGAGGAGCCTTAAGACATTGTGCTACAATGTTCACAAACACTCAATATAGAAGTCTCAAAGTCAAGATTTTGCATGCTGTTATGCAAGCCACCACTCAATGCACCATTCTAAACTCCAAAGAAACATCTTCACCTCAGGTTCAGGGTTTAAAAAGCAGAAAGAAAGCCAGAGAGTGTAATAAATAGGATGTTAGATGGCTACATAAAAAACTTTAGCTGACGTTTTGTTCCTTACTTCAATTCATAGTATTTTTCAAGGGTCATATCACTGGAGGAGAATGAAGGTCTGGGGTGACAGTATTATGATCACATGGGCAGGGTGACCTAGTGGTTTGAGGTACCATCCAATTACTGAAAGGTCACAGAAAAAGCCCCTAAGTGTCCATCAATAACCATGTATCATGTCAAATAGTCCTTGAGACAGACCTTGAATGCCTGCCTGCTCAATCAGTTATATATATATTGTGTATATTAAAGGGATAGTTTGGGTTTTTTGAAGTGGGGCTGTTTGAGATACTTATCCATAGTCAGTGTATTACCTGCAGCAGATGGCAGTCGGTAGTCCCCAATTTGGAGAAGCAGAGAGTTGTAGCGGCACGGATGCTAAGCAATGTACTGCTGTGGACAGGGTCAGCAGCAAAACATATTTCAACCACCTCAGCCACTATCTATTCCATCCCCGCCTCCAAAGTCTCAAAAGTCAACTTGACGAGCGAGCGAGCGTTGAGTAGTTGCCAGCGCGTCGGGAGGGTCGAACTCAAGTTCGTCACAGCCCGGTACTCGTGGGATCCCATTTGTACAAGCGGAGCAGAAATGCTCCCTCGGGAGGATGGTTTTCTGCTTGCGGATACCGTTCTGGTCGTTCATATCATGTGTACGCACCTGGCTTTTATGTGCACGGGTTTTGAGACTAATTAAATGCCATAAAGCTGTCATTGTTGAACGCAGGCTCTTACATTCATCAAGTATGGCTACATTTGCAAGAAATAAGTGTTTGATGTCTCACTTACAGAGCTAGAAGGGTTGCTTATCTTAAGTGCACCTTTAGATAGCTGGTCAGCATAGCGATAATGTGCCACTCAGCAAGAGCCCCCTTCAGCCCTGTGAAAATGAAGATAGCTTCCTAGTTTCAGAATCACTTAGTAAAACCAGAGAAATTACATCTTAGCAGCTAGACACTGTCTCAGGCACTTAAAATGCAGAGTATAGAGCAAATGATCTGAGTTTGAGATTGCCAACAACATGAAAACAAGAAAGACAGTAACATCATTACATTTTGTGCTTTTTTTGGTCCTTAAACTCTGAGCAATAAATCAGACCCATATCTAAAGAAATATGAAATAAAACAACATTACATTTTTGCAGTTATACATTCTACTATTTATACTCTAATATAAATACATTTTTTATGATTAGTGGATTTACAAATAACCAGTATAATTAGCTGCCTTTTTCAAATTTGTCAGAAGCTCTCAACTTCATTAAAAAGGACAATAGAGAAGGGGGGTGTATAAGGATGCAATCAGGCATGTTTGGATATTGGTTGGGTATGTTCAAGGAGAGAAAATGAATGTTGGGAAGGAGAGAGGTGAGAGGGAGTAAAGGATGGAGCAGAAGACTGAAGAGAAAAAGATAGATGGATGAGGTGAGTCTCCCACTGAAAGGTCAGCTGTTCCAGCTGCAGTTAATGTTTTACCTTTTATCTTCTGAGACAGAAGCCAGACAGAGGCACGATGACAGAAACCAGATTTTACCAGGTATCTTTTAATAAAACCGCTGGTATTAATGTGGAGGGACATCTGTGGGGAATGAAGTCAATTAGTCCCAAATGATGCTGGAGCCAAACATGCCCTTCCTCTCTTTTCCTCCTCTTCGAACGCTCTGTCTTCTGTTTACATGTGTACAAACTGTAGAGAAACTGTGCCATCTCTTTCTCAGGTTTCGCTCCAGTTTGTTCACTTTTGCTTAAGAGATTGTGCTGTTATTTTATATTGGTTTAAGTGGTACATTTGATGTACTTTATGGCCTCTCACAGACTAGTGGGAATGGAGGATGTGTGGTGTGCACCTGCTACATGAGAGGTGTTAAAAGCAGCTGACAAACAGCAAGGCAACAGCTAGTGGTATTTTAGAGCAGTGAGTGTTGGCTGAAAATGTAACTGCTCCAGCTTTAAGAGTTGTTATGTCTCATGCCCACTGTTAACTGAAGACAAAGGTTTGGCTAGAGAACTCTCCTGTTTCTGTCATGTAACCAGCGCACTCCATCTGACTTTACTCAGGTGTGAAATCCCAGACCTAGAGCTGAAATCTAGACCAAGTGCAGAAAAATTATGTAACATCTGGTGCCGCATTTGTGAAGTTGTTTCACCTTATTCTTGTTGGTGTCTAGTGACTGACAGTTGCAGAAGAAGTATTCAGATATTAAAGTGATAAAATAAGATGCTTCCTGGATCCGCTACCAAACATCAGTGACTGAAGCAAGTAGTAGAATAATTAGCCAAATTATAGTAAAATGGGTACCTTTTGGAACACACTGAGCAGAGAAGTCAATTATGCTTACATAGAGCACAAGATACAAACAAAACTGTGCTCATGGTGGTGTGGTGTAAATAATACAATATGTTCTTGTACCTAGCCTCACACAAAGTCAAATAACTAAACTGGACTTATCCATTGCCTCTCATGAATTGAAAAACTGGAGAAAATAAAATGCATTGTCCCAGGGGTCAAGGGCTTACCAGTAGAATTCTTCAAAAGCTCCGTGGAAGCACTGGACAGACCTGGCATGACGTGTGGCATGAGTGTACTCAGTGTTCCCATCTGAGGAGATGGAGAACAGTGACTTTGGTTTTGTGAGGATTTTAAAATGTACTCTACAAGTCTACCTTGCCGTAGTCTCATGTCAGACCTTTGGTCTTTCAGGTCAACATAAAACAGAGTGTATAAATACCTGTTCAGCATGTTGACTTCTTTTGGGTTTGGGGACAAATATGTCTCTGGGATGAATTATTGAATGCTGGAGCATCATGTCTATTTAAGGTAAGTGGGAGGCTAAGTAGGTCTGTTCAGGTGGGGTAAAGCATCAGGAAGGATGTCTACTTAAAGTACACTTCTAGAGTACAAACAGTTGCAAAGTTAGAGGGATATAACAGTGCTAGATATTCCAATGGGACTACAGTTTTTGGGGGTGCACAGATGTTTAGAGGGTGGGATCTAAAAGAAATAGAGGGATTATCATTGGATTCCAAACTGATGAAATGGAAGTGGCTGCTTTCTAAGATGTCATAGAGAGGATGGGTGCAGATTATTAATAATCTGGCAGCATCATCACTGTTGCACCAGCTGGCTGTTTTAAACTAGTACCCTCCTGCTAAGCCTAAGCCTTTAGAGATAACCTCTGAAACAGGCACCACTAATTTAAGAAAGCAGTCTTATGCCTACCAGTACTTGAGGGAGGGCAGGGGCTGGTGCACCAGAGACAAAGACACTCCAGGCAGCTCTACTGCTCAGGTACTGGCTTGGCAAAACGTGTCTGAGCACTGCTGAGGGGGACTGGTGGTTTAAAGCCGGATCGCCAGCGCGTTTGGATGTAACTTGACGGGGTAAAACATCACAAGGGCCCATAACGTTCACTTCTTGGGCCTGACATCTGCTGGTGTCTATACGACTGGAGGATACAGACCTTAAGCTTGGCTGGAGGAAGAGTCTTCACAATCTACCTATTTCTGGTAAAAGTAGTGAATTCGACTTATTCTACTTATTATCAGTAGTGGCCACACTATGCCACCTAATTGTGTATTTTTGACAGAGAAGCAATTTTACAGGATTTGGGAACAAACACTTTTTTTTTTTTTTTTACTTTCAGAGGAACTTCTGGAAGTCTCCCACAAATGAATATACAAATTGCAGCACTCCCAAGCATCAAAGAAAATCTCCCAGATTTTCAGGATATATACATATCATGTAATAATTAACATCTAATGTATGTAACCACACACCACCAAAAGTAGCAATGTGCATATTTAGGACATACAGCAATCCATTATCATTTTACCGAGACAAATGACGGAGAAGAAATGGAAAGAGAAGACATTAAGTATGGGTAATAGATTTCTTAGTATCCCTTTCTCTTTCAATTGCCAGGCAAAGTGGGGAAGTATTTGTGGAAAGGCTGGCCCTTGATGTCGAACGTGATTGGCCTCCTTGAGTTTTCTCCCATTGTCTTCTGATTCATGACCTTGACCCCTTCCCAGTCAATGCTGTAACCAGGTTAATGTTATGTTCTTCGGTTTTACCGTCTTTTGCTCAGGGTCTTTGCCATTTAACAGATGTAGTCTTGTATTGCTTGTAGTAGGTGCTAACTCTTTGTGCTTTGAAGACTCTTGTTAAAAGTCCAGACATGTAAGGAAGACGCACCAAGGTGCTTCTGGAGGTCCCTGTTGAGACACTAGTGTCTCTTGTGGACATCAACCAGCTTTAAAATCCCATTGTACTGTGATTTTCAGTATAGCTGAGCCGATTTTAATTTAACAGCCACACATTCCAAAGTGTAAACTGATTACTTATATGGAAGCAACCTAATAGTCATTAAATCAAACTTTGTTTTTGTTTTCTGAATCCCTCTCACTTGCCCTCTCCATGGCCCACTGCTGGAGAAAATACTGTATAATGATTATTTTAGCACTTTCATCCCAACCATTTGTTATTACAGGCCCACTTATTCATTGTCTTTATCTCATGTATTCTAACCCATGGCAGAGGACGTTTTTAAGTGTATGTATGTCTGTGAAGCCAGAAGACGAATTTCCACGTGAGTGGACAATAAATATATTCTATTCTAGATTCATTAATGAGGGCCAGAGCCTGTGGTTTATGAGTGCAAGTAAAAGGAAAACTAGATTTCAAGAACAGAACAATGCTTCAGGTTGTATGATGCATTAATGATGGAAGCTGATGAAGCAACATTTGTTAAAATCAAAGTGTTTCTGTTCAGACAGACAGATGACTACTAAAAAATGTGGCTGATTCACATCCTGTAGAGACAAACTTGGGGGGGGGGCTCCTGTAAGAGATCAAGTGTTCTGCAGGTGAGGATTTTTGGCAATAATTTCCTATTGTTGCATTGGGTGTCATTTTAAAAACATACCTGTATCTGCTGAAGAGGGGTGAACAGAAAAACTAGAACCACTGTAAAATATTATGTATTCCATAACAGTAGCCCTGCATTAAATGACACTGTTGTGAAGTTTATGTTAAAAATAATGACATTTAATCACGCACAAGTGAAAACCAACTGATAGTGTGTCAGTGAGACATATATGAATTTTTTCTCTTTAAGAGTCTTTAAATTAATGTTGTGTCTGCATATCAACTTTAATTTGAATTTGTGCTGAATTACTGCAACATGTATGTATTTCTTTGCCTTACATATACATCCTGAGTTCGTAGAGTTAAAAAAAAAGCATACACACATACAGACTCACATGTGCAAAGATGTGCAGGATGCAGCGGGAGACACAATATGCTTACAAAAATTGGAGGAATTTGTGTCAGTCGCTGGCATGAAAAAAGAAAATTGACGTTTCACTTTGCCTGAAATGGCCTCTTGGCATTATTAGCATGCCTCATTCAAATCAAAGGCACACAGCTGGAGGCAGTGCCAACGGCAAGCTTGTGGGCCAAGCAAATTGGAATAAAAACACTAAGATCAATCACAACCTGACAATGAGATATAAAGTCAATTTTGCTTGGAGTTTTAACTCCAAGCGTACATGTGAGTGAAAGTGTGTTTTTGTGTGTGTGTGTGTGTGTGTGTGCGTGTGTGTGCATGTGTAACAGTGTTAAAATGGAAAATTAAAACTATTATGTTACTCCCCTGGCTGTACACTTTGAACCAGACTATTAATGATTCATACATACTGTATACATCTATCTAGAAGCTAGAAATAAAATAGGGTCAAGGTCATGTTTGAAGGTTTGAAGTACTCTATGCAGCACACTTACACACACTTTTGTATTTCTATACTTGTGAGGACCCTCACTGGTATAATACATTACCTATCCCCTATAACCCCAATCTTAACCATCACAACTACATACCCAGGCCTAACACAAACCCAAATCTAATTCTGACCTCTAGAAAACCAACTCTTAACCCTTATACAGCCCTTTGAACAAATTAGGACCAGCCAAAATGTCCTCGCTCTCAACACAAAATAATCTACAAAGATAGAAGTACACAAACACACACAAACATAAAACTGACACAAGCACAGTCAGTGAGGTCAGTTTTCTTTCCCTCCTCACCTTTCTGAGTGATTGACAGGTGAGCTGGCGCCACTCCTCTCTCAGCATAGGCAGCAAATCACAGCTCACTGCATTTGCATATCAGACAGTTATGATGTTGATCTGGCCGTCTCTGACTGTCTGTTTGAACATTGATCTGTCTGAATGGCCAGCTAACTGCCTGCCTGTTTGTTTCTGTGTTCAATTTTTATGTCTATCGACTAATAAAGGAAATTAAAACAAAAGAAACACAAATCTTGAAGGTGAGGTAGAGAAACAACTGATAGAACGAACTGATAAAAAAAACTCACCTAAAAGAAAAAAAAATAAGATGACAAGAACATGCTATTATAAAGAGAACATTTGACCTTGCAGTCTGCCTTTTTTTCTCTCCCTCCATTGGTCTTTTCTAACTTATTAATGAGTTTACGAGTTTGTGATAAATAAGGCAAATTGCTACTACTTTTTATTGTGCTGTTAACACATTTATGAGAGATGATAGCAGCCGAAATGTAATCTTTGCCCCTATTCAGACAGGTTATGAGTATAAGCAAATTTCCCCTAACTGTCCTTGAGCAAAGCACTTAACCCTGACTTCTCCAAGAAAACCAACAAGACCAAAGCCCTTCTAAGCAATGTCATGGATTCATATTTGTCCTGGAGCCCCACTGAGTATTTTGCTTTTTGAGTGTTTGTGGCTCGGTTTTGAATAATGTAATACAAAGACTCAAACACACACACAAAAAAACCATGCTCTCTTACAAACTCACGGAACAAATCAATCCATCTCTCAGTATGCAGGATGTAAGAAATCTTAAAGTTCTTTATTAGCATTTTCTTTAGGCTCCTGTATTGTTCTGAATAAAACATTGCTTAGTTTCCAGCTGTATAAAAGCTACGTGTTAGTGTGATGGTTTGAATTTGTGTGTGTGTGTGTGTGTGGTTTCAGAGGTGTGTATCCTTGAGGTACCAACCTATTGGAATTCATTGCTCCAGGCTGCATGTCCTCTACTTGTTCTCGCACACAAACACACACTTGCAATGTCTGCTGAACGTGACCCAGCATATCCGCTATTATGTCAAGCCAAGGGACCTGGGACCTGTATGTGTGTCCGAGCATTGTGTGTGCTTCCTTTGATGACATCTACATTTTTTAAACAAAAATTAAAAGGGAAAACTTGACACTTACCAAATTAAATTTGTCTTGATGCAAGTGGTGCAGAGATACTGTACATTTAACAAACCTCACACATTTGCTGACACAATGCAATGCAATACAATGCAAATGATAAATTAAACCATCCCAATTCCAGTTTTTTGGTTTTCAATTTCAGTGAATTTCTGACATCAACAAAAACCTTTCCAACATTCTTTTCATGTCTTGGTACCTCAGAAACCATCAATCTGAGAGCAAGTTTCTTTCATTTTCTTTCTCACAAGTATGTTTTTATGTGTATGTTTTATTTCAGGTGATACCGATGTTCAGAATCAATGCGCATTCAATCTAGATTGAAGCCTTAATATGCAGGTAGTGTATTACAGCACATACAGAGATGAAACTGAATAGTCCAGATGGAAGAGGTGTAGAAACTTACTGCCGCCCATTTAGTTTTTTGTAATTCAGCATGAAGAATTTGAAACAAACAATATAAGCAGGAGTTGCAAATTGCTGCTTTGTGCATACATGTAATGCACAACAAGGGCACTCGGAATTGCTGAGTATAACAAACACATATATGATGTCTTGCTGAAAGCTGCACAATGTTCAGGATTCAGTTCAGGATCTTAATGTTTAGAATAATTCATTCCATTCTTATTTTTTTGCATGTTTGTCACACTTAAATGTTTCAGATCACCAAACAAATTTAAATATTAGTCAAAGTTAACAAAAGTAAACACAAAATGCAGTTTTTAAATGAAGGCTGTTATTATTAAGAGAAAACAAAATCCAAACCTACATGGCTCTGTGTGAAAAAGTGATTGCCCCACCTGTTAAAACATAACTTAACTGTGGTTTATCACACCTGAGTTCAATTTCTCTAGCCACACCCAGGCCTGATTACTGCCACACCTGTTCACAATCAAGAAATCACTTAAATAGGACCTGCCTGACAAAGTGAAGTAGACCAAAAGCTAGACATCATGCCGAGATCCAAAGAAATTCAGTAACAAATGAGAAAGAAAGTAATTGAGATCTATCAGTCTGGAAAAGGTTCTAAAGCCATTTCTAAAGCTTTGGGACTCAAGCAAACCACAATGTGAGCCATTATCCACAAATGGCGAAAACATGGAACAGTGGTGGACCTTCCCAGGAGTGGCCGGCCAACCAAAATTACTCCAAGAGCGCAGCGACGGCTCATCCAAGAGGTCACAAAAGACCCCACAACAACATCCAAAGAACTGCAGGCCTCACTTGCCTCAGTTAAGGTCAGTGTTCATGACTCCACCATAAGAAAGAGACTGGGCAAAAATGGCCTGCATGGCAGCGTTCCAAGATGAAAACCACTGCTGAGCAAAAGGAACATTAAGGCTCGTCTCTTTTTTGCCAGAAAACATCTTGATGATCCGCAAGACTTTTGGGAAAATACTCTGTGGACTGACGAGACAAAAGTTGAACTTTGTCTACCAAAAACTCCTGAAGGAGAATGCCCGGCCATCTGTTAGTGACCTCAAGCTGAAGCGAACTTGGGTTCTGCAGGAGGACAATGATCCAAAACACACCGGCAAGTCCACCTCTGAATGTCTGAAGAAGAACAAAATGAAGACTTTGGAGCGGCCTAGTCAAAGTCCTGACCTGAATCCTATTGAGATGCAGTCGCATGACCTTAAAAAGGCAGTTCATGCTCGAAAATCCTCCAATGTGGCTGAATTACAACAATTCTGCAACGATGAGTGGGCCAAAATTCCACCACAGCGCTGTAAAAGACTCATTGCAATTTATCGCAAACGCTTGATTGCAGTTGTTGCTGCTAAGGGTGGCCCAACTAGTTATTAGGTTTATGGGGCAATCACTTTTTCACACAGGGCCATGTAGGTTTGTTTTCCCTTAATAATAACAACCTTCATTTAAAAACTGCATTTTATGTTTACTTGTGTTGTCTTTGACTAATATTTAAATTTGTTTGATGATCTGAAATATTTAAGTGTGACAAACATGCAAAAAAATAAGAAATCAGGAAGGGGGCAAACACTTTTTCACACCACTGTACATGACCAGGGAGAAAGAGAGAGACTAAATTCAACAGAAGGGACTGGTAAAGCAACTGCTAACACACACCAATATCAAACCAGGTTATAATAGAGCAACCAAACTTGAGAGCAACTCAACATCAAGTTTCTTACCTTGGATCGATGTTATTGTAAATACCTATAACTAAAGTCAACCCTCTTAAAAATACCTAGTTTTGGATGGCCCATAAGTGATCGCTGCAGTAATTATAAATAGAAATATCGAAACTTGTCGGTGCTCTGGCTGACGGAATCAGGGATGGGCATCCAATGACTCAAGTCATTCAATTCAGTGGACTCTTGAAAACAATTTCAAATTCTTTTCTTTACTAAATTTGCCTCTAAAACTGTGATACATAAATTCTGACCTTGCTGAAATGCAACAAACCAACATATTACAGCAAGAAGGAAATGTGGTGATTTACATTTCGATGATAAATGAATAAATGAACCAAAATAAATGTAATTTTTCTTTCTTTCTGATGTTTAAAGTCACTGTGGACATTTTCAATATTTAACCAAGACCACAATACCTTTCCCTTAATCATGCTTTAGTTGCCATGAGTGGATATTGTATTGCAAATGCAAGGACATTTTGTTGCTCAGTATCAACATTTAAGATTACATTTCTTATTAAATGTATTTGCTGTTGCAAATTATAGTATATAAATTTCTAAGAAACTGTGTTGAGATACTACAGACAAAATACCCAAATTAAATTAAATAAAACAACTTTTTAATGTGAAGTGTTGCACAGCTACCCTCTCTCTCCTTACTACTGCTGCTGATAAGTGATCACTTTTTGAAAGCATATTCACTTTCTAGTACAAGTCAAACCAAATATAATATACTGTATATGATGAACCATTTCACTAGAATAACTGGATGCCTTCCAAACATGTTGCTAGAAACTGAATCTCACCACAGTCTGCAATGCCATGCTCTCTCTCTCTCTCTCTCAATGTCTCTCATCCTTCCCACCATTTAATAATTCATACAAACACTGAAGGCTGTGGGCTGTCCACCCACCTGTACAAAACAATACTATAAATAGCATGCCAAAGTTGCAACAATCAAATAAAATATAACATGTAATATATAGAAACTAAATCGGAAACTAAATAATTGGCACATTCTGAGACTTAAAATTGCAACTTTGGAATGAATACAGAAAAATAAAACAAAACATAAGCAAATAAGATTTTAATGATGCAGTGGTTTGCATGATCAAACATGTTGCAACTCCAACCTATTCAAAGACAGTGTTTAGAAATTAATTGCATATTGTTAAGAAAATCAGTGTATTTTTTGCATGTTCTGTCTCCTGCCTTCCTTTTCGTTTTCCCAATTAATGCTGTATTCTGAAGCTAAAATCAAATTAAATACAGATGCAGGGACAAAACACAAAATTAGGTTATTTCTATTTGCCTGGATGAAAAACAAACACTCCACAGAATGACTACTTAAAGTGCCTGAATTGAAATAACGGGAATGTACATGTACACAAATCATTATTGATATACACTGACTACATATTTCATACGAATGCAGTTTTTGTTTATTATTTTGTGTTGTTCATGACTTATTAAGAGGTCATAATTTTAAGTTAGACTTTGAACAAAGAAATGAGAGCAAGATCAGAGAGAAGGAATAGGAAATATTTCTCTTTCTGTCTTTCTCACCTCTCAAAGTTTTTTTTTCCATTGATGTGGTCTCATCTTGATCTCTTCCTCCTCACCTTTCTGATGTTGTCCCTCACTCTCCGTCATGCATCCCTGCTTTACCCTCATCACCTCACATTCTCGCCCCATTCATCCATGTATCCATTCATCCATCCATCCTTTGAATGCTTGCTCTCCCTTGCCTCAAACTGCCGTCCATCCAATATTTATTTATCCATCCAGTTATCCATCCATTCATTCCAGAGCGATCTGATTTTTATTTCCTGTGCTGTTATGATGAAAAGAGTGCCATTCAGCTAAATAACACATTAGATCCACTTTAGATAAATTGCAATACAATGGGGGTTTAAATACTAATTTTCCCAGACCATTCTTCATTATTGCCTTGATTGATGGTGTTTAATTATGGCATTAAAAAAAATCAAGTGCCTCTCTAATATATTATTAATAGTATTTGTCCAATAAACCAACCCATTTTGGTAGCATAACCTCAAGCAAACCAGTGAAGAAAAATGTCAAGGTAATTCCTAAAACGTGGATCCATCATTTGTTTTTATTATGATGATGATGATGATCATGATGATCATGATGATGACGACCAGTGTAGAGCATAAAGCCTCCTACTCAAATCCTTTTGCTATGCTTGGCATGGCTACTTCATTGAATTCAGTCAATACTCCTGTCAATACCTCTTCCTTTCCCATAAATGATACATGTTACACTATGGCTTCACTTCCTTACCTCACCTCCATTTCTTTCCTTAGATGTCTGTTGACAGGATGGGAATCTGAATGAGTTCTGAATGAGTTATCTACTGATACAGAACTTGGAGGCCTTAAAGGCTGTAAACCTCGAAAACATGAGTAACCACAATTGTGAATCAATTGTGTGCTGCTTATTCATGTGAATGCATCTACACACTGGAGTTGAAGGAGGGAAAGGAAAATCACTGTCATCCAGAGTGGACAATACACATCTGCTGTGCAATGGGATCTGTAGTACAATAACATGACCATAGAAAATGTTGGTGATTGGCTGGCAGGTGAACATTAAAATCATAAATCAGAATACCTCAAAAATAGTGTTGTATGTATCAAAGTATGTAACTGTCCTCAAAGAAACCACTTATTGTTTTTCTGTGGTAACTGGTGCAATAATCCACTTCCTGAGATTCCCTGATGTGTGTGAAGAACAGACTTGGCAAAGGAAAGACCCCTCCACTACTTTAAGACCACAGGAACAGATGTCACCAATCCAATCTTCCAGATTCACTATTAAAATACTAAAGACAGACTGAACTTCTCAGGAAAGAGAAAGAAAGCATGTATGTGATGTGTGTCATAATGGATGTCTTTTTTTGTTTTAGTCGTATTCAAATAAGGAATGTAAAAAATGCTAAACCAAATGAAACACTGATTTTTTTTTTTTACTGTGCCTTCCTCTTGAACTCATCAAGGACATCGAGGTCATCCAACAAGTTTCATTTGCTTCTTATCTTCTCTCTCCCTGTTATGCGCACAAGGCGAGCAGACAAATATTAGTGTTTGAAATGAAGCACATATATTATGATTCCAATGAAAGAGAAGTGATTTAAAATGAAATTTGAGGATTTTATCTGTCTCAATGTTGACATCCTTGGAGTAAGCTTCTCCCAGCTGAGAGCAATTTCATTGGAGACTGTGTATACTTATTTTAAAGTTTTTGTGCAAACCTGATTAACATATGAAAAAAGTTAAGGATAAACTTTAAAGGTAAGAGTAAGTGAAAGTGAGATGCAGTTGGACAGAAAAAAAGGATTACACCAGAAAACATGCTGGACTTCTTAAAGGAGGCTCTTGTGTCTTAACTTTTACAATACACTGTTATGCATGTTCTATCAGACTGCTGCAGCCAGTGTCCCTTTTGTGCTACTGTACGCTGCAGGGCTGGCAATGTCAACTCAGGAGACACATGGAGCCTGAGAAAGGCTACTGTAGCTCTGACATTGGACTGAGCCCGGGCGTACTGGCAGCGTTGGAGAAAAGGATGTTAGCAAAATGCTCTGTTATAATAGGCAGTGACCTCCACCCCTCTCCATGACATGCTGTCCATCCTGTGCAGGACCTTCAGTCATTGACTCATTTCACAAAGCTATGCCAAAGAGCCCATCAGGCGCAGAGTTTGCCAGCTAAGTTAACTCTACAATACTTCCTCCCACAGTAAACTCAACAGTAGCATTACAGTAGCTGTTGCCAGCTGGGAGGGTGTTCAGAAATGTTTTGTATGCATAACCCTCCACTTTAAAGGTCTGACTGCATCAGCTGAGCACCGTTATGAACTTTAAAATATTCATGATCTGTGTTTTTATGTTGCCATTGACAATGTAAAAGCAGCTGCCGGTGACGCAGGTACAAGATGAGCACTGATGTCAATTTGGAAACGTTATCATTTTCTGACTACTTACCGAGTTTAAGATATTGCTCACATTTCCTCAATTGTAGAGTGCTTTCAAAATGGAAACATAAACTGAACATTACAGCTTAATTTATACTTCCGTAGATTGGGTTTGAATTGTTTCTGTGCAACATGAACAAGCCTGTGATGATGGGATGGGATGATGGACAAACTCGTACAAAGTGAGAACCTTTCAATGTTTTGCCAAACATTTCCAAAACAAGATGTTAAATTGTCTAAAATAAAGGCTTTGGGAACGCTCCTGTAAGTGTAAATTTGAGCCAAAGGCCTTTAGACTAATCTCTTTTTATCTTTGTTTGACATATCCTCTGTCTTCTGCTGCTCTAATGTGCCATTACATCTTCATCCTTGTCTCGTGTTCAATCTTGAAGTTATTCCTTTCTAAAGCCAGTCAATCCTCTATTTATTACTGTATTTAAGGAAGTGGATGGTGAGGCAGCACAAGACGTGCCTTTCACGCCTTAACAACTTCCTTTAAGTTTGTGTTTAAGAGGGAGACAGAAAGGGTTATAACAGCTGCTGGCTCTCAATTTACAGCTAAGAGATACACACAGTACTTTTTTCAAGCTCAGCTGCCAATTGATAGGAAAGATGAGAAAAAGGCTGCTGAGCGTGGGGGTGCTTTGGGATGAGAGGGAAACAGGAGAAGAAAGTGAGTGAAAAGGGAAAAGAGCGGTAAGAAGTGAGGAGGAGGAAATGGATAGTAAAAAGAAGAAGGGAGAGGAAATGAAGAGATAAGGAGATTATATTTTCAGCCTGGTCAGGGATTTTTGTTTTTTCCTGAGAAACATGGTCCTCTAATGTCTGTTTCTAATTTATTCCAATCACCACAATGGGGACCCACAGAGTTTTGTTTCTTGTATATGTCTCTGTATAGCTTTACTTTGTGTATGTGTGCATGCAGTGTCTGTCCAAAGGCCTGCCATATTATGATATTTTAGTTATTGACATGTTTGAAGTTCATTCTGTCACTCTTCTTACCTTCATTTTTAGCCCCATTCTTCATTTTGTGCCTCTAATCTGGGACTCCAAACATCTTTTAACTACCTCTAAAAGGTAATAGACACTCTTATAGGCATTTTTTCTATATTCATCCTGATTCATCAATTGAAGATCCTTTTTGTTGCATCATATTATCTAAAACCTGAACATGTCAGAGCTCAGAAACCCTCACATACTGACAACTGTGTCTAACATGTATTCATGCACACCATTCAATGCTGATACTTGTTCTGCTGTAAAGTCTGGTCAGCCTGTGTATATGAAACAACAAAGAATCTATGGCTACATGCTGTAATTTAATCTTGTATTCTACAGTGATAACAGACCTTGGTCTTCATTAGATGCTGACTTTTCTGAAAAATAGCATTTTTTGGCAGAAAATATGGCTACAAAAAAATTTTCTTGAGCAAAAAAATAAAATCTGAGCATTAGCTGGAGTCCATTTGAAAGCAGTGTGAAGGCTCCCCTGAAGGCAGGGTTGCACCCCTAAGGCAGTCACTGTCTAATGTCTTGATTAAAGTATTGACCTGTCTATGATCAGATAATGGGGGACTGGACTTTGACCAAATACCAATGAAACAGCTTGGCTCCATAACAGTTATTGTACATTTAGTACACCAGATCCAAAGAACACACAGCAAGCCTCTTGTCTAAAAGACACCCTCATGAAAGTGTTTTAGCCCCTGCCTGTTCATTCCCCATGGGACACTACACTGTAAATCCCTGCAGCAGAATAGGAAAGACAAAACTAACCCATGGTATCAAGCAAGGGGAGACAGACTGCACGCATCTAAAGCTGCTACACAATCAGGAATTTTCAGAGGCTTTGCACAGTTCCACACTGGCTAGAACTGGTATGAACAATTCAAATCTAACGTCCCCTCACGGCAAAACGTTGAGAAAAGCAGGAAACTCTATTTCAATAAAAAGTGACGAACATTTCTACAAGGAATCTATTGTAGTTTTAAAGGGCTGAGTTTTTTGGGGGAGTGAATCATGCAGCACGTTATCAATATACTAATGGAAAAATCTATCCAGTACCGTTTAGTTCACTGCCGTTTAATGCTGTTTTTTTCTTCAATGTATATGAAAAATGCTGCATCTTCAACGTATTGTAACTAAATTTCAATTTAGTTACACAAGGATGCATTTTGTGAAATGTGTAACATTAACTTTTATTTTTGGGAGAGTGTTAAGTACATTTACATGAACACTAGTATTCCAGTTATGATTCTTATACTGGTTTTGATCATATTCAGGATATAATGTCTCCATGGAACATAGAAAACCCTGTTAATGCATATCCCTGTATACATCAGTCTCTTATCATCCTGGTTTCTGACTACCTGCATCTGTCAAGCATTTCTTTGACATCCCTGCTACTCTTTGTCCTTTCTGCACTGATTGAGTAAACTCACTTTGGTTTCTGGAGGCCTGGACACTACGTTTACCATGCTCTGCTGGATTTGGCTCGTCAGTCTTATCGCTCATTTAATGGATGAGCGATGGGTGACATCAAGTTTATCCTCTGCATTGCGCTGTCAGACTTTCACATTCACTTCAGCATGTAGATCCTCATTGAATTATGTATTACCATATTTTATGTTTTTCTAACTACCAGTTGACTCCAGTCAAAGAAGAACCTGCACAGAAAGCAAACATTAATCAAAAACCTGGATTAGGTGTTAAAATACCACAGTATCCCAGTTTCTTTGTGAATAATACAGCTTTCATATCAAAATTAAATATGAAACAATGACAAAATACATTGTTTGTCCATGCCCTCCAGAACAACAAACAGGCGTTTTCTGATCTGATGCTCCTAATCAATAGGACAACATTGGTCTGTGTCTTCCAAAACCATTACAAATCACTGTTGATTTAAGTTTTATAATGTGACAACGCTTTGCTTAAGATTTGGTTAGGTTTAGGCACAAAAACAACTTTGTTCAGTTTAGGGAAACATCATGGTTTGGGTTAAAATGCCTATTTTGTTAAGATTAGTTTTGTTGACCCATCCATCCACCCCAATCTCCTCCCTAAGTGGACTTTGTCACTCTATGAAATGTCATCTGATTTCCTGTTTTGCTCCTGTCATCATTACCACAGGATACTAGAGGGCTTTGTCATTTGAACATATGTCTTTTGGGGCACTTTCTGACATGACTGACGCTGTCCTTCTTATTGGGAGGACAGTCTCAATGCTCAGTTGCGTCAAAACTACGATTAGGGTTTATCCAAGTTTCTGCAACCTGCATATGATGTTTATGTGTAACAATGCATAAACAGGATACCCCCAAAACTCAATCTTAAAGGTCCAGTGTGTAACATTTAGGAGGAGCTATTGGCAGAAATGGAATATAATATTTATTAGTATGTTTTCATTAGTGTATAATCAGCTCAAAATACAAATCGCTGTGTTTTCATTATCTAAGAATAAGCCCTTTATATCTACATAGGGAGCAGGTCCTCTTCCATGGAGACTGCCATGTTGCACCGCCATGTTTCTACAGTAGCCCAGAACAGACAGTAGCCCTGAAAAAGGTTGGGAACTTTTGGTTTTAGGGGAAGACTGTGAGGAGATGCAGGCTCTAAATATGTTTTGTACACTGTCTAGCAATGCAGACATTACCTCTTAACATTAGTTGACTTATCTCATTAACCATCTAACAATGTTGTATCTTATTGCTTCTGTCCCTGAGTGGAATGATGTCTAAGCCATATTAGCTTATTATGCCTTGTGAAGATGTTCTTGACAGTGCTAGAGTTATATATACACTACAGCTTCTTGCCAAGCCTTCAGTATGCTGCTTGGTTTGTGTAGGGCAAATTGAAGAGCGGAGTGTTGAATGCCAGATATTTCTTTATTACCATTTATTGTCATAAAAGGTTTAAAACTTTGCAACTTAAGTGTTTCCCACCTGAGCTGTGTTTCACATGAAGGGAATCTTTTGGCTTTAATCTGGTTTTCGCTCTTAATCTCCATCTTTCTTGCTGTCTCTCGCTTTCTGTGAGAATGTCCTTCCTCATTAAAGTCAGTCACTTAACTAAGTTATGGATCAGTGCCATCTGCTCTCCTTGCAGCCAGATCGAGAGAAACAGAGACAGACCGAGATAAAGTGACAGGCACACAAAGAAAAAGGCTGAAAAAAGACAGGGAGAGGTATAAGAGAAAGACATGGGAGAGAAAGACAAGAGAACAAAGTAGAAAGAGAGAGGGCACGAACTAGAGGGAGAAATAGATATAAAAGGAGCATGGTGACCATAAATTTATTTTCCCTGTGGCAACTGTCTGTTTCATATTAGAAGGTCACATCACTGTCCAGATGTCGCATCATGTTAAAGTAAGTGTGTGTGAGTGGGAGTTTGTCAAGAATAAATTACATTCTGCAGTATGTAACATATTTAATATGTATTAAAGGAGGACCAGGCAAAGTTTATATAAATTATACCCATTTTATCAACTAAAATCAGGTAGTGTAACTGTACAAAGGGTAGTGTCCCAGCCCTCTTAACGAGATGCTTTGATTTCATCAATTTTCTTCAGTTATGACAAGTTTTCATCATGGTAGGATAACATTTCAGTGCACAGCAATATGCATATATGTAATTTTTCCATAAGTTGTAGCTGTTTTGTGGTTCAAAACACCTCCAGATCACATTAATCCTCTGCTGTTGCTTTGCAGTGTGAGGCTATGCCTGAATAAAGCATGTACATAAATTTGAGTGCAGGAACATACTGTCTGTTCTCAACACAACACACAGCAATTCACAGTACAGAATGTTACTTCTGAAGAGGTAAATCATTTGTATATGTTCAGTGTGATTATATGAATTAGAGCAAGTAACTGCAATAATCACGTGTAATCTCTAAATTTCCATCTGTACAATCAGAGAACGGCAGTGTATTAACATTAAAAGGCACAGTTCACCCAAAATCAAAAATACATATTTTTCTATTCTATTCTCTTTATCCATCTAGATTGTTTTGGTGTGAGTTGCCGAGTTCTGGAGATATGAGCCGTAGAGATGTATGCCTTTCTTGAATATAACAGAACTATGTGGAACACCGCTCCTACATGAAACTGTTCTCGACAAATCTGTGGATTATCTTGAGTAACCGCGTCATGATTTCTGTGTTGAGTTTTTGTATTTTTTTTTGCCGCTTTGAGCACCACAAGCAGAGTTCCATATACTCCCATTATATTCAAAAAAGGCAGACATCTCTACAGCTGATATCTCCAAAACTCGGCAACTCACACCAAAACAATCCAGGTGGATAAACAGCACTACAGGTAATTTTTTTTTTTGGATTTTGGGGTGAACTGTCCCTTTAAGGCTCTAAAAAAAACTCATATGTTCCAGTTTAGCAGGTACACAGGCACACACATATGTCCAAAACACATTAAAGATAATTTTGGAAACACATAAAAAAGGGGAAAAGTTATTTGAAATATGTTTTTTTCTTTATGGCAATGAGGTCTGGGCCCCTTATTAAAGTCAATAAAAACTCTAGTAGAACAGCTGTACAAGCACATTTTGGATGCCATCTGAAGTTGCTCTCACCTGGCATGGAGAGCAAAGCTTAGCACATTAGTGAGAAACACCTGGTCCATCATTATCATTTTTTCAAAATCAATTTAATGACAACAATTACACTGATTTTATTTCCTTACTGGGTTGGTAATGTTATTTGTTCAATAAAGCACATACATTTTTGGGATAGGTTCAGTCCTGTTATGTCAGTAAAGCAGATTTAAACTTAAAGAGACTGCAGAAGAGAAGAGAAACGGTATATACACCAAAGTTAGTGAGAGGCGGTTCCGCGTGTGCCCAACACTATGCAGGAGCTGAGCAGCAGGTTGATGATTGACAGCTTGGTTATGGACACCCAAGCAAAGATTTAATGCGCCTTCTCCTTAAATAATACTTTTTTATTAAGGATCTAATGGTCGTTCTCAACGGATGTTTGAGCAAAATACTACGTTAGCATGTGTAGACTGTAAGATGTATCATGTTAGTTTCTGTTAGTTGTTATAATAAAGGTTGAATGCTATCTAGATTACACTGGATCACTGAATGCTAAAGCCATATGTTTTTTTGTTTGCCTGGACCTTGCCATGTTGGCAAAGCTAATTCCGCGACGAATGTAGGACAGGGGCGTAATGGCCAATGGCCCCTCCCTACTTCCTAATCCCTACTTTCGGCGACCTTGCTGGGACCACACCCATCTTCGAACTCTGCCTTTATTTTGATCTTAACTACACACCTGTAAAATTTTGTGACTGCATCATGCATTATTGTGACGCTATCACGTTGACAAAATCTGTCCACAGACAGACATATACACACACCTGGCAAAGTACTCAAAACCACTTCTGTGGTAGTTCCCGCTACAGTAGGTGTCTCCAGGACTGCGTTTTGCCATGATGACACACATGCACACAGACTTACAAGGTGAAAACAATACCAGCCACGCTGTCGCAGCTGGTAAATATACAACCCACAACTGGCAATAACTGTAAATGATAAACAACCAGAAACAACTGATTGTGATCAAACTTTACAGAATATTGTTATGGCAAATATACTTGCCGGATTGTTGGTTTCGAAATGTTACAAAAAATTTCGGGCACAAATTTGGGGGGCCCCAAATTCCAATGTTGAAAAGGTTTGGGGGAAGGAGGCTTCAGATACTGTTCAACCATCTGACAAGCACTTTGGTTGAAACATACTGACCCCTTTAGTTTGTGGTTCCAGAACATTGGTGGTTTGTACAGTAGAGTGGACACACACAGGAAGGGCCTCTAGCTAGCTTACTTTGCAGTCTAAATTAGAGAGCAGCACATATAAGAATTACTCCTGGTTAAAATGCAGAGCATGGGCAACAAGTTAACTTGTTGAAGGTAGACTAGCGTGTCTTCCAGATACACATGATACACATCTGCCATATCAAATCAAGTGCCAGGCAGCAAAATTGCTTTTTAGGGCCAACTCCGCCTGTCTGATAAAACAATATCTGCAGGGTAGTTAGCAACCCGTTTGCAACATTCAGATCTGTGCCCAGTTTAGGCCAATGTACTGGGATTTGTTAACTGTCTGTGAGTGAGTGAGTGAGTGAGTGAGTGAGTGTGTGTGTGAGAGAGAGAGGAGTCGGTAGGATGCCAGCATCCTCGTTTGACACAGTGAGACACTGACAGGTCTCAAGGTCTGCCAACACACACACACAGACACACACAGAATCCCAACCACACAAGGTCTGCCAACTCACATCTGTAAAACTTTTCATGGCCAGAGGCTGTTATTGGGGGGTTGAGGGTGCAGGAGAGGGGGAGAGGGAGGGAGATAGTGAGGGATGAGAGGAGGGAGGAGACAGAATCGAGCGCTTAAGAGACAGACAGCTAGATATGTACACACAGGAGGAGCGCTAATAAGCCTTTAAGGGTAAAACTAAAAGGCTAAGGGGATTTTGGAAGGATGGATGAATGGAAGGATTGAGAAAGAGAGAGGGAGGATAGACATTTCTAAAGATTTCTGAGAACAGAGGCAGGATGCCCAAGAAAATATGACCCAGTAAAGCTCATTTCAAAAGCTGCAGATTTTTCCATGTTTTTAAACCAGAGCTGTAGAAATGAGACAGTGGAGTCAAATCACAACTAGTTTTAAGCAGAAAATATAATTTTCTTTCTTCAGGTTCGTAACATTTCAGAATTAATTAGCTGATACCAACCGTTAGCTTCTGTAGAGACATTTTATCCAACTTCTCTTCGTTCCCCTCCTGTGCTGCTGCTTCCTTCACTCTCTCCTCCCATCTGCTGCTGCTCTTTATTCTGTTTCCTCCACTATCCTAGTTTTCAAACCAATCATTCATCTTTACTGTGTTCTTTCACTTCTGCCCTTCCACGTTTTTGCTCCATATTTTCTTCAAGCTTCATCTAATTTCGTCTTTCCTTTTTCCTCTTTTCTCCTGGTTTGTTTACCCTGTGTCGGCACTTTAGAGTAGTTGTAAGCACATATATGATGACAGGCATAGTCAACACAGCTTAAAATCAGTGGGATTTTCTTAAAGATGAAATAGCAATCTTGAGAGGCCACTTCTCCTTTTAACAGGATGCGCATGTCATTCATTTTTGGGAAGAAAAGTCTATAATTTGTGAACCTAATCTGAAAAACATGGAACCAAGCAGTGAAATGCATTTGGACTGACAGCACGATTGATTTGCCCACAAGCGGCTCATTGAGGGAGTTGTGTTTTCATATTCTTGCCTATTTAGGGTTAGGGTCATCTTTTAGGTATTTGCACTAGCCCCACTAGTTGTACATAGTCAGCTACTTGGTAAGTTCTTGACATAAAAAAATAATAGAAGAGATGTCGTTTTTGTGCTTTACAGAATAGAAAGTGTGTAACTTACACATAAAGTGAATATAAAGACAAACAGATTTGGGCTTAGTTATATGACAAGCATGTAGGAAGGAATATTACACAACATATTCAATTCAAACGTCGATATATTGTAAAATAGTGGGTTACTGCAGGTATTTAGGAGTAGGCATTGGATAAGTAACTTAAATAGGGAACAATACGAGGCAATGACATACAGTACATTCATAGGCAGCCATAAATAAATATTAAAAAAGAAAAATCGTTTTTCCGCACAAATTTCACCAATTTGTTATGATTATAATGTCACTTAAAACTCACTCAGGTCGCAAAGGTGATAAAACATCAATAAACATTTATACTCATATACACAACACGGCTCACAAACTCCTCAGGTAAATAATGTCACAGGATAAACTCAAACACAAGAGTATTTGAGAAAACTAGTGTACGGGGAAGTGACTCTTCAATGTTGGGGATTGATGAATTAACCTCTTCATTAACTAATCGTGCTGCCTTATTGATGACTTGTCAACTCAAATTTACTAAAATTGTCCGGGCTGTTGCAGCAGCATTTAAAGGTGTCCTTTGTAATTTATATTGTCGATAGATGGTGCATTTGAATATTGCCAACAGCTTGTCTTTGTTTATGTTTCACAGTGTGAAACATGATCAACATTAGCAAATATTACTTCCAAATCTTGGAAGATTCATTACATTTTTCCTCAAGCATGTGTTTTCTAATGTGGTTCTATAATTAAGTAGTTCTACATGTATGTGTATATATGCTATGGGAGGATTTGTGTGTGAATGTCGATATATGTATCTACAAGTGTGTGTCTGCATTAATGTGTGTGTGTGTCTGTACGTAAAAGTCCACAGTTCAGCTATCCTGCTTAGAGAGCAGTTCCTAAATGTCATTCTGGCCCCTGCAGGGCTTAACTTCCTGGTACTGGAGGATTATGGGAAAAATGTCAGGGAGAATCTGAGGTACTGTCGAGAGCAAATGAGTGCGAAATAGAGAGAGAAACAGAGAGAGGGAGAGACGGAGAGGGAGATAAAGAACCAGACGCAGAGAATGGGTTTTGGGAATATGGGGATGAATGACAGAAATTAATCATAAGACATACATTTGCAAAGGGCAGAACACACACACAGACACACACGCACGCAGGTGCCACGTTACATAGCCCCTGGCGAAATGGCTCATAGAAGGACCACTGTGCATGTATCTGTCTCTGTGCCTTTGTGTGCGTGTGTTTGTATGTGTATGTATGTATGTGTGTGTGTGTGTGTGTCTCTCACAGGTTGCATTCTGTGACTGACAGTGTGGGCATCTACTTAGCAGACCCTACGGCCAGGTTAGATCAATAAAGAAACAAGTGAAACAGAAAACAAAACGCAGAGAGAAATTGAAAGAGAGAATTGGTGAATGAGCATCAAGACCAGAATTTAATACATACTCTAAATCTTGGATGTCTTGCTTGAGCTGCCTATGGACAGTTTAAACAATTTTATTCAAATCAAAGGCTTTTTAAGAGGGATGGAAGAGTGGATTTCAGATAAAATCATCTACTCAAAAGGGCAGGTCATGTTGTCAGGGTTGACAGCAGAGGAAGCTGGTTGACACTGGTTTGTGATCTGCCATAAAGCAATAGCAGTGGGAAGCAGGTTAATTTGGGATTTGCAGAGTGGATGTCTGGTGGGTATACATCAAAGTTACAGACACCAAGAAGCAAACAGTGTATACGTTATTTTAGCTAGGTTTATATGATGTGCTGTGCTACCACAACAAAGTCCTTACATGATCAAAATAGAGCCAATTAGAGTACATGTAACTAATCAAGAATCAGTCACGGGACAGATTTAGGCAACATAGTGTGCATCAAAATAAAATACAGTGAAGCTAAATAATGCACAATGCACTTCAGAGAAGACAAGATCCCAAGAAAACCTTACAAGAAAAAACAGCCAAACAGACAATTTAGACAATGAGATAAGGAAACAGATGGAGAAAAGTATGATGCAGGAGTAGGGACTTTCAGCCAACATCTACAGAAGCCAGGACAGCACCTGCATCCACTGCCAGGTAGAAACACTGTGTCACACAGGACGTCAGCCAGCGCTAACATCTGTGGAAGCTATACAACATTGATAGCATCCACTGACACACAGTATTGTTTTGCACAAGTGTCTGAAAAATGTGCCTGAGAGGGAGAAAAGAAACACACACACAGTACCTGCACAGCTATGTCTGCTGGATTTTAAATACATAAAAATGTTAATATAAATTGTGAAATATATTAATATGTTAAATATCAATATTTTTATCTAATAATACCAATGACAAATTAGACTAATTCTGACAAAACATTAAGAATATGGGAAATAGTGAAAGTCAAAACAGATATTCCAGCTGTTATAGAGTTAAGAGTCTTGCTCCATATGTAAGCTCTACAAAGTATATTTAATTTCTGACAGATAAAAAGTTATGTAGAGAACACAATTTACATCCAACTTCTTCAGCTTTACTCACATTGATATATTTTCATCTCTTGTAGAAATAAAGCACACCCTCTAGAGATTTGGTGGGTGACAGCTGTTATCACAGTTGTTTGTCCTGCAGCTTTCCAGCACCCTACAGAAAACCACCATGCAGCTGTGCAGGCCTGAGCAAACCCTTTATTGTACTCAAAGATTCCAGCTACTGTATTTACAAAGATCCCTTCTAGGAAAGTATGATAAATCAATATTAATACAAGAACCAAAGTGACCCAGCCATCAGCCGACTGTTTCCAGTAATTTAATCTGGGGTTTCTCCCACAATAGCAACATGAATCAGACGCTGAAAATGGTCTTTATGGCTGGTGCCAAGTGACAAAATTGCTGTTGAAGCATTCAAATATTTTTACTACACAACCTATCCCAGGTGCACTGGCAGCTCAGTTAAAGTCAGCCACTGTAATGGAACCTACTGTATGTCTACTATCCAAAATGTTGTCCATGTGCCTTCTATATATTTTTGTTTCATGCTTATCTCCACTTCTGCTCTCCTACTCATTGTGGTGCTACCTCAGAATGACAAGCAAGGAAGATGCCCCGACTGACTGAAAATAGCTTCTTTCAGCCTCATGCTAGAGCGTTTTTAAAACATACTCAGGCTTTACACTCCTGAATCCAGCTTTTCCATCAGTCAGGATACTTTCAAAAGTTTGAATATTTTGAGCTCACTTCATACCCTCTGACTTACATTTCTGTACAAGTGTCCCATTGAGAAACAGAAAAAAAAACTATCCTATCCTAACTCTAGACCAAATTAACATGATGCCACCTCACACTTGTCCTCTAAGTTTCTCCTCTCAGCTTGATACAGCTGAGTGCTGTATCAAGCTGACCAAGACTGTAGTTCATTTGGTGAGCAAATTTGGTAATATTAAATACTAAACGTTACGGTGTTGCTTGTTGTCATTTAAAATTTCTATTTTTAGGCAAATTACGTTCATGCAAGTTGTTATATTTCTATATATTAATAGTTATATAGCAATGATTCTTTTGTGCAAAGGAAGTCTGAATCTAAAGTCTAAATAAGGTCATCTTTGCATTTTGGAGGGAAATACGACCTCTTCAGACCAAGGTAATAGCTTATGTCACTTATATTGCCATTTATGAGTTCATTAAAAACTGAGCAAGGCCAGTTACTTTTCATATATACCTTTCATACGGTCCTTTGCAGTAATGTTTTGTGCTGTGTGAAAATGATTGGGACAGCACAAACTGTTATGTCAGACAGCTTCATTTTGTGTTGTATTTGCTTAGCTGGTTTCACAACAGTGTTCCTTTGTTTTAACTAGTGAAACCCTGAAATAGATCTTGAAAATACTGAATAGCTGAAACTAATCACAGCATACATACCAAAGCATGACTGCATGTTGTTAACCAGCGTTAATGTTACTGCTGAATATTGCCCTCGATTGGAAGTATTATGATTTGGGTATTTTGGATTTTGGTTTTTGGATTTCTCTGTTTCAGGGGCCGTGACAGCTAGGGAAGAAAGCTCTGCTTCCAGATGTTTGAATACAATAAGCTTGAGATACTGTTGGAGGTCCAACTGTCTGAATTGTCCAATTTGAGCTCTTTGCTCTGGGACTGGTGCTGAATATTTCACTAAATTCTTCCTTTGTCATGAGTTGCTTTCATCAAAAGCTTTAATGGAGTCTCCACTGTAGGGTTCTGGTAAGTTATGAGACATGACCCTGGCCACTTAATTGCATACACAAATATAGATATAAGCACATACTCACACTTATTGTAAGTCTACCTGCCTCTGGGACTGGAAGAACTATTAATCCACAAGGAATGTATCTCTATAAAATCTAAACCTTGAAAGTTTTATATTTTCATTAAACATTGGCCAGGTGAAAGAAATTGAATAAAAATGTGTCCTTTCATTACGCGCAATTATTAACTAACTAGGTAGAGAAGTGGTTTCACATTTCCCATGGCATTCAATGAATACAATGATGAATACAATGAAGCCAGGAAAAATTAAAAAAGCTTTTGTGGTTTTAGGGTAGAAAAAGACAAAGGTGAGACACACCAAGGAGTATTTTTCATTTGAGCATTGAAAGAAATAAAGCCTCTTCACCATAAAATCTGTTTTTATCATAGACTAACCATTTTGATGGATCCTCATTATGATAACTCTTGAAATTCCTTGAGGGAATAGAAAGTAGCTGCCTCTTATTTACATGTGCATACATACAGTTAATATAAGGCTCGACATCACAAGGAGAAGGCAACTGCTTTGGACAATTAATTTCAATGTAGCTAATCCCTTCATATTTCCCAGCAGTAATATATGAAATATATGATTTTGTAATTTGTAATTGGATACCATAATTACCGTTCCTTGCAGGAATACAAAAAAGCTCCATGTTTCTCTCTTTCACCATCTCTCTCTCTCACACACACACATTTGTTGTCATTAACATTATGGTTTCCCTAGCCCCTTACCCTAACCATCACAACTAAATGCCTAACCTTAACCCTTACTCTAGCCTAATTCTAACCTGTACCCTTAACCCTCAAAAAGCAGTCTCTATCCATAGGGACCTCAATTTTTTTGTCCCCACAGTGACACAAGCCCCCATGTATTAGTGTGCAGGTTGAAGTCCCCACTGGGATATAAGAACACACACACACACACACACACACACACTATATCGTATAGGAGCTTTCCTAGAGAAGATGCATGAATTTATCATTATGATGATTTATCATTTCAGCACTGTCATCTGGAAACCTTGTGATTTTGATAAGACAAACCCAATCCCCTTCCTCTCTTTGTTAACCTAACATGGCCTTTTTACTGGTGAACAGTATATCACACGTAGCAAAGCCTTAAACTGTGCATGTTGCTTTTCAGTCTGGCATTCAACAGCACATCTTATCTATTCAACCACCCTGCAACATATCTAGAAATGGTCTTTATTCCTGTGCACACTGACTCTTTGTAGATTTTTTTTGTTTTAACTACCAGTATTGATCAATACCAGTAAATGGATAATTACTTCACAAAGTGCTGGAATTTCTGCCTTACAACTCTCATTTCTGAGTCTGTACTTGATGTTTTAGAACAAAAACTCCCTTTCCATTGGCATTCAGGTTAGCTTCAGGTGCAACATGAACATCTGACTTATGTATGTATGACAGTATGTTTCAAAAAACAACTTTAGTGAAGTTTAGAGAGAGTATGTAGGTTGTGTCAGTATGTATCACTTGTGTTATTTTCATTTCATGCATTAAATGTCTTTTACATTGTGTGATATTCATCTTTTGAATACTTGTACTCATATTTGCTAGTCTCTTTTGTAAAAGACATTTCTTCTTAGTTGGACAAACGTTGGGTGGTTAGTCTCATTATTAGACTAAATAAAATGTATGGTTGTTGGGAACAAATAATCCTCATTTTGTTTAATTCTGATTAATCTTGGGAGTCACATTGCTTCAAACCAGACAGCTGTCCTTTATTGTGTTCAGCACGACATTTTTTCTTCCTTTGTTTTTAGAGAAAGGCTTTTGGAATCCGACTACTCTGCTTTTCTTCCACCATTCCATAAACTACAGCTCAACAACTGTGACTAAACAAGCTCAATCTGAGCCAATGGATGTTTTTCATGGTGTTGGTTAATGTATCACTGAGGTGCAATAGGTGCTAAGTGTTTCAGGATTTCCTTCCTCCACAAACAATTTGTCTCAAATTTGTTGTTTCATGTCTTCATTTCGTCAATTCTGACCAATCTGTATGGGTTACTGTATGCTTTGAATTAACCAATACCAAGAACCTTATCAGGTAACAAACTCAGCATTAAAGCTTGTAGGTTGTAAAAGTGTGCATTGTGAGTGTGTGCGTTTATGCCTCACTGTGCTGTGCATCTATGTGTGTTCCATTGTTTCAAAGCAGTGGACCATCCATCACCATTAGGCTGAAGCAGAGAGCCTGACTCACACTCAGGAACAATCTAATTCCGCTAAAAACACCTCTCTCCACCACTCTCTTCTTCACTTTCCCCATTGTCGGCGTTCTCCGCTTCACCTTCTTGTTTTCTCCCCTCCTCTCTCTCTGCAGGATTTAGGCAACATACTTCAGCAGATGAAAACCTCCCAAGCATGTCTGCAGTAATACCTCAGGCACAGACACACACACACACAGAGGGGACACAATCTTGCAGTCAGTATATTGTTCTAACCCAGCCTTGGCGTGTGTGTGTAGTTATCATTCTGTAAGCAGAGCCGAATGTCAGACAAGAGCCTCTTCAACTTTTTCTGTCTAGGACCCAAAGAGAGTGAAAGTAAAACGCTGCAGCAAACTGAGGCTTTCCGTTACACTGGTGGATTTTGGGCTTAAAATTGGGCTTGAAGAGTTTTGGAATAAGAAACAGTCATTAGCTTGTTCTCAATACAAACTTGCATATAAACTTAAAACCATTAAAATAATACACATCTGTTATGACAAACTGAGCTGGTTACAAAGAAAAAACAAGTCACTTTATGTTTAAAAACAAGAAATCAATAACAGAAGAAGAAAAAAGTAATCAAAAAGCAAATTACAAAAAGGTCAGTTACACTGAACAGCCACAGAGTAAAAGAAGATTCACTATCGGTCTTTAAAATGGCTCTGAAAGGGCATCCAAGTACTTTGTCCCAGGCCGATTCTAAGGATCTGTATCGGAGCAGATGAAGGCATATTTTAATGGATCGGTATCAGCTAAAATAAAGCAGATCAAAAATGATCCTTTCTTTAATGAGCTTTACTGTCCAACTCAGCCTGCTAGTATTGCAGCACAGCGCTCAATGACTCCACTGAGAGCCTTTCGCTGCATGTGAGTGAGAATGTGAAAAACGATTTGGGCACACCGTTGCGAGTGATACTGGGTTCAGACACCGAAGTTGGCAAAATACACGGATTCTCTAAGCTCTGGCACTTATGAATCCATTATCTCTCCCTCTCTCTCTTACTAGCAAAGAGCAGTGTACAAAACTTTCAGCTAGCAGCTTCTCATTGTAGCTAGGGCTGGCAGGCGCTTTCACCAGTTAAAATGACAACCGTCACCGGCGACAGCTCATGTCAGCTAATTAACATTGAGTCCTTAGAGTAGCTTGATAACAGGTCTGTTGGTTAAAGTGCTCCCCGTAGCAGGTGTCTGTATTCAGCCAAAGATATTTGTGAGGGAAAACCACCCCCCACTCTGCAACACCACTGTACAATCGCGAGTGGACTGGGTGTATCTGTAGTTCCAACAACTCCAATAGAATGATATGTCTTCTGATTGCATCAAGTCATTTTCAGGAGTCGCATTCTCCCTATTTAACTTTCATTCATATCATTTCAATTGTTTAAACTGATCAACCTTATAGTTTTGAACCAGGACCTCCAGTATTTGAATCAAGTAGCTGAAAATAACGTGAAAAATAACTTGCCAAATTGAGTAGTCTACAGTTGTTATTTCAGTGTGTCAGATGCATATAATCAACATTTAGGTAAATATAAGTATCAGATCACACTCAGAATCGGCAGATACCCAATGTTGAAGGACTCGGATCGGGACATCCCCAGTTTAAAGTTGTTCCACAGCCCTGGGGTCACAATAATAAAAATGCTGCCATCCTTCAGATTAAACCTGGTCTGAGGAATGACCAAGAATTTACACATTACCAAGGAGACCCAGGAGTGTTGTAAGGACTTCAGAGACAACACAATGCATAGCTTGATAAAGAGTGAGTCAGTTCTACAGCTGACAAAGAGCCAGAGCAGGGACACCAGAAGAAGAGTGACAAGATCTCCATTTTTCTGCCGATATGTACTGATTTTTAAATCAGTTGTAGCTCTGCCAGAGTAGAACCTTTTCCAAGTCACTTCATATCTTTTAGTGACTCAACGTCAGAAATAATTCTTCAACAGAAAAAAAAGTTTGCACTACACCTCAAACATTGTTCAAAATTAAAGAAAATACAAATTCCATAAAGCTGGTAAACAAACTATTCCCTGTTATAAAATTGCAATGAGTTATGAGCTAATCAACACTTGATATCTGCAAGGGAAACATTAAAAGTAAAAAAGCATTTAGGGTGTTTGGACCCAGGCAAGCACTAATTACCTCTGAAACCAGACCTTTGAATCCGCCCACTTCACCAAGTTGACTGATTCTTCTGGTGTGGCATCACGACATGGAACAGCAGTTTCTCAATTAGAAGCGATCGATCCAATGAGAAATGGAGTGTAACAAGTTGACAATTCCGTCTGATATCAGGCAAAATTAGAGCATTACTGTGTATGCTGTGTACATCTGCACTGCTGGATACATTATATGTAAAGGTCATACATATCGATGCAAATTAGAAGTGTAACAGCAGATGAAAGATGATAGGAAAATTTGCACAGTAATTCTTGGTCTGTGCATATGTGTAGCAGACGTTCTTTAATGGTTTGAGGCCAGTAATGTCAGTGGGGTTGTGAAGATAGCTTGTCCTACCACAGATACTTTTTTTTAAATTAGGCCCATGATACATGTGGCTAAGGAGAAAATTCTAACATTGTATCACCACACCCTTCCACAGCTGCTCTCAGCACTGATCAGACCATACTCATGACTGCACTCATCTACATTACCCTGTAAAGACCCAGACCATCTTGGTCAAACACTGATTTCCCTGCGTCTCAGTTATTTGTATTGAAGGATTACTGCTCAAACCTCCAGGTGCAAGAGGAGGCTCTACCCTCAGGCTGTTTTCCTGATCAATAAAACCTGATCTGACTCAATGCACTGCATGTCAAGTCAAGTCACTTTACCAGCCAAAATGCATCAGAAAGTATTACTTTTTATTATGTTATGTGTTAATTTATAAATTATAGTGTATGCTTTTATGTATGTGCATAGATTTGAACTGTCCAGTCTTCAGACACTGTACACTTAATGTGTTATATATGCATGAGACAATATCTTACATTTTGGATGTGCCACACAGGGTTTTTTTTTTCAGTGCACTCTCTTGGGATAAATGCTGGTTACAGAAGCAGGCAACCTCAGCTGTCAGTTACAGTTGATAAAAAAGAATGATAAAAGGTTTCGCCCGGAAAGAGTTTAAGACACTGGAAAACCAGTAATGAAACTTTGAGGTTTCTGGGGGCCCGGAGTTTATGGATGCCAAGCAGGTATTTTCTGGTGGAATTCACTCAATCACTCATGGGTTTGGCTTTTTGCCTCTTAGTATTACAAAATGTCTGCTTTGAAATGTAGTGTGAATGTGAAGCAGGGCATTTATGGAAGAAAAAAAAAAGAGCATGCTGCAACACTGTGTGGGTAGTACCCAATTGCAGAGATGACAAAGAGGCTTGGCACAGTTTATGACTCAGTAGGACAACTAATACACAACAGCAAAACACCACTGCCAACAGGGCAGGAGCAAAACTGAACACTGACTGTGGACACACAGCTGCAAGGAAAGAACAAGAAAGAGAGGACCATATTAGACAGCTAAACATAAGCTAATTATCATTCCTACTACACTAGGAGGGGCAAACTAGATGGACTGGCTTGACTGGCATTGTCTGGTGTAGTCGATTCCAAGACTGAGCAATCTGTGACTAAAAGACACACTGTTCTATGGCAAGGAAAAACAGGAGAAAGCATTGACAAGCATATTGACTGAATGTTTGTACTGGCCATGAACTTCCAGCAGTGGCATTCCTGCCTGCTGGCACCAACAAGGGCTATCACCTCAGACAGTTCCTGTACTGCTGACAGACCCGTGATCAGCACTCTGGACAGCGACAGGGAGAGTAGTCAAAAGACTTTTCAGACAAAGTTCTTACATTGTAACTATTTGACAGTCAAACTAATTTACCACTGTCAAGGTGGTACAGAAGGGGAAACAAGGTAACAAACCCTTAAACGATTTCTGTCTCACTTTTAGTTTTTGTTTGCAAAAGATCTATAAATACAGCCACAAAGTGGTACATGTTTTCAATTAACTACTTTCCTGTTATGTTTCCTGTGCTGAACTCTGCCTCTCCATGTCTGCAGTGTTTCAAAATTCACAACTTCAGGGTGAACCGGTAACTCAGCAGAGCTACAAAAGCCGCAAAAACATTGTTGTGAGTATCATCTCCATGTACCTTTGTCTTGATCTAAGGTGGGATACAGTGTTGGCTTTCCAATGCATTACCAAAAAAAAAAGGCCAAGCTGAAAGGAAAATGCATTGTTTCTGCAAATACACAGTGTTAAACTGTACTAAATGTACATGGCTATTGTAAGTTAAATCTATCTATGTCTTGGCTATCTGATACCCTGATAAATGTTTGTTTTTCTGCCGGTGAAAGTGTTTTTGTGAGGAAACAATTTGAAAGTCATTTCCACTGGAAGACTTTGGTGTGTGTGTGTGTGTGTGTGTGTGTGTGTGTGTGTGTGTGTGTGTGCATGTGAGAAAGAGAGAGCGTGTATACAACTGCATGTGTGAATGTGTCTGTGTGTGAGCGTGATAGAGAGCAAAGCCCACTGGAGAAAACCCAGACAAAACACTTCAACTCTGAATTCACTTCTTACTCCCTCTCCCGCTGTCTCTCCTTCTCTCTCTTTTCACCAAGGAGTGCCTAAGAGGCAGAGGTGCTGGATTAGGATGGATGTGTTTTCTGTAAGTGTGTTAATGTGTGCGTGTGTAAGTATGTGTGTAGAACTGGTTTCTGAGTACAGGCGCTTGAGCACGTCTGGGCTTCACAGAGATGAAACCTCTCCTACCATCTCTCACACACACGCACACACAATAATCCAAAAGCAGGTGGATTTGGATTTATCTTATTGCATTTTTGTCTTTTACATTTTTATTGAAAAAATATGGCTTTCTGTGTGTGTGTGTGTGTGTGTGTGTGTGTGTGTGTGTGTGTGTGTGTGCATGTGTGAGAGAGGGGGACTGTGAGAGAGAAAGAGAAAGGAGGGAAAAAATACAGAGAAGGGAAATTTCTAAAGTGGAAGGAGCGACTTAAAATAGTCAATAAAAGAAGAAATGAGAAGGGAAAATGGGAAGAATCTGAGGATATGAGGGAGACTAGAGGAAGACCAGCACAAATGTTGGAAAATGTGGGTGCTGTTGCGGTTGTTGTTGGCTCTGTCAGTTTTTCTAACACCTTCAGCAGGCAGCCCACTTCTACTATTCTACGAGATTGGCAGGTAAAAAAATAATTGGGTGTTAAAATTCTCTTGCTATGCACCATGGCCATTTAACCACAAAGCATGTTTAATAACCCGCACATTACCCCAGTCAGCTAAACACTCATATACACCCACCAACACAAACAGACATTGTTATCAGGTGCTGTTGTGGCCCATGTAAGCCATGTGTCTAAATAAAGATACAACAATACGCTTCAGTGTTTGGATTCAGCCAAGCTACGCAGCGGGAGTGTGTGCGTGCGTGCGTCTATTTTTGAGCAAAGTGTGTGGTGTATGTCTCTATGGGAGTTTTTCTGACAGTGTCTGTACATTTTTGAGTGTGTGTGTTTAAAGCTATTGTCTTGCTTCTCCTCTCAGCTGAAGCCAATTAACTTCACTGCTCAGCTGGTGATAACACACACATGCATGTGCTCACACACACACACAAACAAAGATATGAGTGCACATATACCCGTAGATGTACTTTTAGAGAGAAGAGGCTGTGTATTTGAGCATGGCTGTTAAGTTAAGGAGACAACATTTAGGGTGTTAGACACAGTTTGCAAACTCAGCAAAGGAATGGCAGAAAGAAATCTGTTTGTAGGTTACAGCGGGATGAGGAACTTGTGGGTAACCTTATTTTAACGATTAGGTTCAAGACATTTCTACTTAGAAGACATACTGTAAGATGGGACATGACAAGAAAGATTACAGACATCTATCTGCAACAAATAACTTACAAAAGAGGGGTGTAATCCATTGAATCAGATTATGTTATTAGAATATCTGTTTTTCAGTAAGAAATTCACAATTCACATTGTTTTACAGTTAGATTTGAGAGCTCCCTGAGAGAGCTTTTAAAGAATCCGAGGAGCAAGTACTAAGAACTAATTCCTCCTTAATAAACATACATGAACATTAAATGTTTGTTGTATCAAATCAAACAATACCAAAACTATGGCACATAAGGAGGAGGTTGGGGTTGCAGAGGGAGCTGCGTCAACAAATAGCGTTGGCATGAGTTTATCAGGAGAATAATGAGAAGTCTCAGGTGAAGTGTCCCCAGCATGAATATGTTACTAGCTTGGAGCCAAACAGATGAAGAATGTGCAGGTGATGCTAATCAGCTAATGCAAGCACGACTTCTGTTCTCTGCCTGAACCAATGCTATGCTCCACATGTGGCCCAGTGATCCAGAACAACCCTGGTCTGACTTTGACTGGAGACATTGACAGTAGAGAGATGACATGGAATGAGAGGAGAGAGAGAAATGAAATAAATATGCAATATGGATCGGTTCATGGTTGGTGCCTTAAACCCCTGTTCACGTGGTTCCCAACCTGAGGGCCAGGACCCTTAGGTGATTACCTAGGAAAGAAAAAACAAAATTCTCATAACATTATTTTTGTTATTTGTGCTTTTCTTTAATCTTTGCTTGTTTCTTGTGAAATACTATAGTTTTACCCTTTCAAGCCAATGTAAGAGGGGAAAAACCTATGACAAAGGGTTGCAATGAAATGTTGCTTCATATGCATGGATTAAAGTCGCTCTATACCTCTTTCTGTTTCATGTTGTTCCTGTTCCAAAGAAAAACAGGAAAATAAAAATTATTTTTAAGATAATTCGTTTGCAAATAATCTGTTCCACTACATTGCAGTACATGCAATCGGAAAACCGACTGTCTACATTACATTAATCAAATATCAGAGCTAAGTATGTCTTTTATGAAGATCACTTCCCATTTCATCCACGCAACTAAAAATACATAAAGCCAGCCAACTCACTTGGAACGTATTTATGTGTAATTATTTTGATATTTGGCATCTATGTTCAGACTGTCATTCTCGCAGTCATATATTAAAGCTGTGCACGGAGAAGACTGGGGGGTGATGGTAACAAATTGCCGCTGAAGAACTAAGAATGAGAACTTTCAGGTGACTGCTGTGGTTGCTGAAATGCTATATGAGCAGCAGAGTTTGCTAAAGAGCAGTGCATCAGCAGCATAACAGAAAAAAGTGGGCATAGCATCGTCAGCTTAAATAAACAACATTATTGCAAAGGGTGCGTTGGGAATTCACGCCAAAGCGTTGCTCTAATCATCCTCTTACAATTACAGGCATCAGTCTACAGTATGTGTGGCACAGTTAAGTTAAGATACAGCGCTGAAAGTGTGAAAACTAAGTCTAATTCCCAGTCAGACATCTCTTGATCAAGATTGTGATTCATGCCTTTGATACCTCCAAAAGTGTAATATGGATTTCAGAGAGAAGGTAGTTGGCAAGAAAAACATCACTGTTGACGACCTAAACTATTTCAAAAAGGTATGAAATGCAGGACAGACACACAAACATGCAAACACACAGAATCACAATCAGTCATCATTGTACAGAGGGAGTGCAGAGTTGACAAGTGTGTGACAGCTAATCTCTATGGTTATGTTGGGGTCACATCGTTGATGTCTTAGTGAGTGCAAACACAGAGTAGGACTATTGATTCTGCCTCTCTGTTGTTGTCCTTTGTAAGTGTAACAGCTATCCACCTCTACCTACCTCTCCCCCTCTCTTTTCTTTCACTCACGATAAATGTTATTTGGACCACAGTACAATTACCTTTCTCTCCGCCTGCCAGATGGGTGTGATTCCACATGTCAAGTGCTTCAGGACTCAAAAGTAGTCTCTCATGCTAAAAATGATTCTTTAAAGTATAATTGAAACTTGAGTGAATATTTAACCAATATCATAGTTACACGTGCCTTTACACTGTTGATGAGCTTGACTAGAAGACACTAGAATGGTGTTTTTATGCACCAGTTAGCTGCGTGTCTTTAATATGGACCAGAAGTCTCCTGACAACCCCTGTGTACAGTTATACATATGTAAAAGCCAGACATCTTGAGCTTACGTGGTTGTTGTTTACAAATACAGACAATGTCATGTGTCCATTTTGGCAGTCAATACTGATTATGGATTAGAAGGCTTAAAATGTCTTGCCTCAAAGACTTTATTATTCTATTTTATATTTTTATAATTATAAATTATATTAGTAGATGCAGGATGGACTACATTAATCGGGGTGTAGATTGAATGCTTTCCAATCCCTAAACACAGAGTAGAAATAGCCAATCCCTTTAATAAAGGGGATTATTTGGTCATAAGGAGACCCCAAAAGGAGACGCAAAGAGGACGCAAATAAAAGTGACAGTGAGCCAATTTATGACCTTCACTAACCCCCCTCGGCATGATATCTGGACTTCATCAATAAAGGGAACAAAGAACAAAAGAAACCAACTTTGCAATTTAGAATCAAATGTACATTAATTGATATACCATGTTTAATTAATTTTATAAAAAGAATGTGAGAATTTATTTCAACATGCTGATTTTTATACAGGAACTATTCCAGAAAGGAGATGTAAATGGAATGTCGAATGTCACACCCCATGTGTACCCGATAGGGGGGCTGGTTCTTCCCCCCCCCCCCCCTTTCTTCTGCATGCCTCTCAGAGACACACAAAAGACATTCCTGTGAAGAATATGGACATAACACTGACCTGTATTGATTTTATTTTACTTTCTCATTTGCAGCATATTATATATGAACATATGTATGTGAATTAATAACAGATATAACATGATTGTCATTTATGACATTTTCCTGGGTTACCAGTCTATTATTCATAAGGATGATATCCTGTCATTCATATAATATAATTAGTGTCTTTCAGCAACTAATGAGAGTTTTAACATGGAAATATTAAATTGGTAACAAACAATTGATTCTTTAGGAAGACATTTGTACAGGAAAATAATTAAGACAGAACAGATCTGGGGTGGCAGTAAAGTGTTGTGCCGATGACATCACATAGCCACCCCCCTGGACAGAAGACTACAAAAACAGCAAAAGCCCAAAAAGTCAGGTCTTCTCTGCTCTTCAAGCTGCTCTCCTCCTCAATACTTTGCAGACCCTTAACTTTTTAAGAGTCTCCCTGTCCGGAGCCCAGATCTCTTGGCCTCTGACCTTTCCTGCACGTGTCTCCTCCGGATCTGCAGCCCACACTTCTCTTTAGACTCCGGGCGGGCCCTGGAGAATCAACTGAATCCCGAGCCGCACAGAATGTATTGAAGGCCGACATCCAGCATTCTAACATGACGAAGTTAGAACTGAACAAACAGTGAGTTTATCAAACTCTGAGAGCCAGAACACCAAGCCAAGTGGGTACACAAGATGTGATCAGCCTTCCAAGAAAGATCAACTCAAGCCGATTCGCACTGCGGGACCGACAATGCCCGAAGAAGCCCGAGCTCTTGGGAGCTCCACAAGGGGAATCACTGGTCGAACTGTGCATGGAACTCAGCGCATGAAAACATGTAGAGCTGCCCACACCAGAGAATCAACTGCACGTCCCTCCTCCCTTCCAGCGCAACTTGTCCCCTGAACCACTAGGTGAAAGCATTACTTTTCCCGTGTTATATTTGGGTTGATTCTAAGAGGTTACTAACAAATAGCAACATTTAGCAGGAGGTGAGGAATAGAATATCCCTTCAATATAATCATGATATGGACATGCTTCCCAAAACTTCTCTCACTTGCTGAATGGCGCATAAAGGGCAATCTTCACTGGTCAATGCCAAAATTATCCACTTATCTGGTACACTGGTCATTCATTCATTATTCATTGCTGTATTCATCTATACTCATGGTTGCATTTATCCTTTTGTTTGTGTGCTTGGTTGTTTTAGTGTGTGTTATGTAATGTTTCATGTATTAAGATCGTTGCCTTTGGTTTCTGTAACAGTTCCGGTTCAGTCCCTTTACGTATCGGTTCCTTGTTTTATCCTTTGCTAATTGATTTCAGGTTAATTCCCTCACAAAGCTAATTTGTGCATTATCTCTTGACTGATCAAGAGAAACAGCTTAGTGAGCTAAATTTTAACTACATGTTAAATGGTGGAGAATGTCAATTAAATTGCTGCTGCTTCGTATTCACTACATATTGATACAGAATGCAGGCAGACTACATACATGACAACATGAACTTGCCCAGATGACTCTGGAGAATTAACCACCGTTGAGCACCAACCAAAAGAGAAAAACATCACACACCTTTTTAAAACTCCTGTGGAAAAACATATCACTCCCGGTGCTGCTATTCTACTACTATCTGTTATCAATTCAAGAAATGCAAAGTTTGTTGCCATGTGCTTGTTATATATCATAATGGCATTTTCAAAAGTGTAGTTATAGTTGAGAAAGTTTGACATGGTGACTGGGTGTATTGTGAAACCAGATTGCTGCAGTCTACTTACAATGGAGATGTGAAGTGCCTTGCTCAAAGGCACCTAGATGAGGAAGTGTTGCTTTCCTCTTTCCTCTGGGAAAGAGGCAAGCTGCCATGTGAGCTAACTACCTTTGCAGTTTTGGGTCACAACCCAAAATCTGTCACCTCTTGTATCATATCAACCCAGGGAGTCTGACCAAAAAGAATAATATATGTACTGTATTCAGGGGAAAAGAGACAGAGAGAGAGGAAGAGAGACTATTGGGGAAGAGGAAAAGGACAGACAAAGAGGAAGAGACGTTTAATAATGTATGCATTCTCATGTAAGAGAGAGAGCAGAAAGAGTGCAATTGTGTGAGAAAAAAGGGGGAGAGACCTAGAGAGAGAGAGAGAGAGAGAGAGAGAGAGAGAGAGAGAGAGAGAGAGATTGTGTGTAAGAGAGGCATTTCTGTGACCTTCTGCCTTGCACAGCCCCATCTGACTAAGAAATGAGGAGGGATGGAGTGATGAGGGGAAGGAGAGAGGAGACTGCTAATGAGAATGGAGAGGGATGAAGGGGGAGAGAGATACAGAGATGGAGGGGTGGAATTTGGCCATAAGTGTTGAATATTTGACATTTATCCAAATGATAACACCCTCCCTTGTCTTTTAAAATGGTTACTCCGCAGAGACAAACAGAAAGACACACAGTGGACTTATTGAGGACACCAAATCTAAACATTTGAATCAGACAAACCCTGCTTTGTGGTTTAAAAATAAAGTAGCATAGTCTTAAACATTGAAAGACTTGAGCGTATTTGATTTGAGATGAATCTATACTTCTTGATCATCAGCTAGAAGCCTGAAATCTTGTCTGCAGATCACACAGCAAACAGGCAGTGTAAAGCTGCCACCTCCTTTTTTCCCCAAGGGATAGAGCTAATTATGATTCCACAACTTGTGTATATCTAACTTTATTACTCACAAGCTCATCTAGCGGTTGCTATAGTAACACATTTTAAAGTACTCTTATTTAACCTGACCAACTGACAATGCTGTTTTATCCCAGGTGGCTCACTAAAAGCACCTACTTGACCAATAGGTGAAGAACAACGCATCATTTAAAGCAATAATCTGATTATCAAAAAAATTGTTTTGCTTCTCCCAAGACATTAAATTCCTTCATTAAAGGTTTTACATTGCTGTTATAAAACACACAGTGGAAGGAGAAAAGCTCTTCATAAACAAAAGGCAAACTGGATATTTAGAAGGACCTG
Source organism: Siniperca chuatsi (assembly GCF_020085105.1). Classification (NCBI taxonomy): domain Eukaryota; kingdom Metazoa; phylum Chordata; class Actinopteri; order Centrarchiformes; family Sinipercidae; genus Siniperca; species Siniperca chuatsi. Next base: position 12,523,356 of record NC_058058.1, on the reverse strand, counting down.
CAACTCGATCACTAAACAGAGAAGGAAATAGCCCTGCTTGGCAATCCTAAATGTGCATTAGTGGTGGCAGCAGCACCTCCTCCTAACCCTTTCACTAATGCTGATAAGAGCATTAAACTATTTAATCCTAAGTTAAATTCTATCCTCTACTCTCACCTCCCCTTCCTCCATGTCTCTTTCGACAGCAGCACAAGAGCAGCAGGTTATTCTCTTGCGGGCCGCCCTCACCTTGGACCAACCATATTGTTACTGTTTTCCCCCTGCAAGCTGCCTCATTGGTAGGTGAGGGCTCGAGACAAGCCCAGCTTAAAAACAGCATTATGCTCCCTGTTCCACTGGCTCTGGGTACCAGTGTTTGGGGTGAGGGGCACTGCCGATAATGGCACCTCAACTCAACAAGCCAACTGCAGCCCTGGTGCAAAAAAATCTATTTTGTCCCCAGTACATTAGCCTGGAGGGGAGTGAAGCCTACTGCTCTGGCTCACAGTCACCAGGGCTGATTTCGTGGTCATCCTCCCTGGCCCCAGCTGGAGTGAGGAGCAGGGCTGTATCACCACACTCCTCATCATCTTACTGTCCAGCTAACACTGCTGCTCGGCAAGCAGTTCTGTTTGAGGTCTGGCTTGTTGTCAAGAAAGGATTGTCACTCCAGTGATACTTCCTTTTTCTCAAAAGCTGGCTGCCCTCTTAGGCAGTGAGCAGATGTATTTGAGCAGACTGTCCCTTGAAAGCAGGAGCAGGATCATTGATACCTAAACAACATTCATTGGCCGTGGTACAGGAAGTGCCCTTTACATTGTTTCCCCCTACGGGCTCATCTACTGGCAGCAGCAAGAGGAGGAAGCAAATGAGGAAGCTTTCTGATCTCACAGCTGGCTGCCCCTCCCCTGGTAGCAGTGTGGTGGCACCACTGTCTTATAATGGGATGGACGGGAAAAAAGCTGCAATGGGGCTATGTAACAGAGGTTTTCTTTGTAAAGCCACCAGTAGAAAGGGAGCCATTTATCCCTTCTGAAATAGAAATAGATGCCCTAGAAGATTAAAAAACACTTTCTTTCATTTCAGTTATCTTCTGGTTCCCATTCAACTCAGGAGACCTATCCTGGACCTACATGCAATTACCGAATCTCCATGCTTACTGTAAAGATGCTACACTATCTGGTTTGATTATATCAAAGATGAATTGGTTTCTGAAAAGACAAACATCTGATGAAGACCATTAACGAGGTATAACTTCAGCTTGTGAAGCAGGCGAGTGCCAGCTTGTAATTTGTTTTACACTTGAATGAAAGCACAGACGTGGACAGTGTTGTGCAGTTGCTTATTTACACGTGATTTCTCCTCAAGGAAAAGGTTGTGGAGTTTACACTGCTTGGCAAGTCACTAAAAGGAAAGATCACTGGAAAACATACTGACTGTTAGATGAGTACATGGAATTTAATGGAGCTGACTAGTCTCAGTGCGTGGGTGTTGGGCTCTGATGAGGCCGCTGCCATGACCAGCAAACAGAGTAATGGTACTTATCAGGCTGAAAACTCAGACAGAAAGAAAGTCAGACAAAACTGACAAACTGTGTCAACACCACAAAGCCCACACCTCCCACTAAAAAGGCTATCCACAAACACAAACATTATTGTCTCTGTTACAGTCTCTTGCATCCTCCATCTTTTCATTTAAACTTTGATTTTGGTCATGAGGTATTCACAAAATAATAATAAACGCAGTAACCCACATAATTGGGCTCCATCTGCCTTGCTGGTGAGTGGCAGCTTTCTGCTGGCTGACATGTTACACAGCTTAAAGTTATATGTTGTTAAGTTCAGTGTCATGGCAGGGGGTGGAGCTATCAGACTCCATGCAGCGCTGTCTAACAAGTCACCCTGCTGTTCCACTAGCCACAAAGGATGCGGTGGATAAGAAGTAAGCTTGTTGCTGCCTTTTTATAGGGGCAGCCGCCATATAGCTGAATGGGCTAATCCTGATGGATTTGCAAAGATGAATGGCAAAGCCTACAGAGCCCCATTTTAGGGTTGTGATCATCATCATCATGAATTAATACAGAAAAGTTAAATCATTAAATCATCAGTTTTTTTATTTTAAAATTAGGTTTGAAAACAGCATGACTGATATGTCTGTTGGGTCAATATGAACTAAGGTATCATACATCAGAATCAGGGCAGTATTAATAGTGTCACTACTCTTGCTCTCATCTAACTAACTGAGCCAAACTATGCGCCGACTATTGCCTTCTTTATGGGAGGGGAACGGAAAGAGGAGAGTGCACCAGTCTTGCTGGTCTTTGAATGTTCATACTGTGGCTTTAACATAGGAAGCTGAACCTAAACACTTCTTTTTTTCTTTTTTTTTTACCAGGCAAAGTCCCTACAACTCATCTTTATTCAACCACAACAGCAGACCGACAATAGAATGCACACTTAGGGAAAGACACCAAGATAGACGTAAACACAAGTATAGAATAAGAGAAAAAAAACCAAACACACAAGTCCAATTGTCAGGATGAATATGCGTCAGTGCTAAGACTTCATGTGAATGTGGGTGTGCGTTTGCTCGGGCATGAGATCTGGCCTCATCAAATTGCAATGGGGAACCTCAACAGCTGTTCCTGTGTGGGTGTGTGCGTGTGTGTGTGTGTGTCTCCTAGGGGCATCATGACACTTCATCATTTGTTAATTAGCCAGTTAAGTCATCTAATTAACACGCCATCTCTCTAGTTCTCTGTCAGACTTTCTTCTCTTCTTTGTCGCCATGCATTTGAAAAACAATTGGTTGGATAAAACCATGTGTGTTAAAAAAGAAGCGAAATCTATTACCAAATGCTAATCTTCACAGTTCACAGTAACTGCGGGAGACAGACATGCAACAGACATTAAGAAATATTTCAAAATGAATCTTTGGTTATTGAAAGAAAAGATGACAGGGCCACACCTCTGTTAATATAGAAATATAATTGACATTCAATGACCATAATGTCAAGACAGTACTCTGTGCATTAACTAACTCACTGCCACAGTGACATTGATAAACCCCTTATTACCATCTCTTTGTCTATTAAAAAAACACACACACACGGAATCACTGTATTATTTTCATTAGCACACAATCAATATCCATGGCTTAAATGACTATAATTACCTACATGTTTGTGTGTGTGTAAGATTCAAAAACACAAAAGTAATTAAGGATTCATCTCTGTCAGTTAATGAGAATCAGTTATGTATCCCTTACAAGGCACAGCCCCATTTGTGCCACTGTATTTTGTCTCCCTCTTTCTGTGTGTGTGTGTGTGTGTGTGTGTGTGTGTGTAAACAATCCACCCCATTATTAACAAAGAATACTCTGATGCCATATTTAGATGATAACATTGTCCTATAATTATTTTTTCATATATAATTTACCATGTCAACAATGTATTGCTTCCCTATGGCCATGTACTGTAAAACTTCCAGAATATTCATTCCTTGATAATTACTAACATAGTAAACAAAAAGAAAACTAATGCAGTGACAAATGCAAGTTCTGATTTACTGTGCTGCACAAGTTGTGACAAAAAATGTCCCAAATACACAGAAAGAAACTGTCATTCCTTAAAAAACAATACTACCAATAGTCAATGTTGACATCACGGTCATTCCTTAACCATAACTAATTAGTTAACCAAACCTTAACGTGTAAGCGATGTGTAGGCCATGGCATCCTGTCGATTGTGGCGTCAGATCAGAAGCGCTTTTACAGTGTTGGTTTAATTTGTAGGACTTGTTGCACAGAAAGGGTGAGCAGCAAACACACACATACACAGTATGCATTTATACATGTATGTATATGCAGGCATTTACAAAGACGAAGGCCAACAAGATGCACGCTGATTCATACTGCACTATTGATGTAACTGATCTTATCATTGCCATCAGCTTAAAGAAAGTCCATATAGACAGACAGATTGACAGACTGATAGATATTTTCTAGCATCTGATACAGTCTTCATCTCACCATTTCATGTCAGCATGTGAAACCTGTGTCTTTAGAATGGTTATTGACCATTCACTAATTCCCTATAAGTGTAAAGCGAAGATGGAGACACAGGAGAACAGCACAGACAAGCAGGCATAGAAATAAATATTGAAGGATGAGAAAACCAACAGCCATGATATCACCGGATGGTTAAAATACACTACACAGATACACACAAACAAGTATTATGAATTATATCAGCTCCCAGATAACTCCTTACTTATATAGATAGATAAAGGTCAACCAAGTCTGGTTTTGTCGTTTGCAGTGGATCTATATCACCAGTCATCATGTGTGTCTGTGCGTGGTCTTTCTATTCCTCTTCCAAATGGACTGACCTTTTTCTAAAGGTCAGACCGTGACACCACTCACATGCACAATACTATCACGAACGCTTAGAGGCACAGAGTCACAGACAGGCTCAAACACTGGCACAACCTTGGGGCTGTTATTCCATGCTGTTCCCAAAGTCTTTTAACCTTTTCACGTGTGAATTTGGAATTTTCTACATTTAACCCTTACATGAGAGTGTGACATGCATGATGGGCTTTCCCTTGTCTGGCCTATACACATGACCTCAATATTACAAAAGTGTGATAACACTCCTTTTGTTATCAACTTCTACATAAAGAAAGGATAGCTTGCAATACCTGTTGGTGACAAGAACCCTAACTAAGATTCTCACAGGCTCTCGTAACAAACTGAAATTTAAATTTGAATCCAAGAATATGTAGGTGTCAAGAGCTGGCATTTTCCTTTTTGTAGAAGCAAACCACTCTACATCAGAATTAATTTATTTAAACAGCAAAATAATTGTAGAAGAATCGGCTAATGTAATAAAATAAGTTGCAAATGACATAAGTTATATGTATGGGGATAGTAAGGCCTCACATTACAGTGCAGGGCAGTGTAGACGTGATCATTAAATAATATAAAATGCATATTTCCTGAGACTTAAGTACACAATGTCCCTACAGTCTCCAGAAAAAGAGCTTTTGGAACAGGTGGTTGCCTGGCTGTGCGGGGTCGTGCTGTCCTTCCTGCCCTTTTACTCACCCTTCATGAAGGGCAGCTGCCAGCCAATCAGCTGCCCAGCAGGATGAACAAGTTGGACCTCGTCCTTGGAAATGGAGGAGGCAGAGGAGAGGCAGGCTGCAATACAGAGTGTCAGGAAGTATTTTAAGGTTGATATGTTGAGTTTTGTCAGCTGCTGTAGAAAGAACATCCTCTTTAGCTGTTCTTAATTAAGCAGGAGGTGTTCACATCTCATTCTGAAGTGTTGGTAATTAGGATTGTGGAAACTCAGCAGAGTTCACAAGGGGGCGATCGACCCACCAATTCAGCTGAACAGGTGGGTTTTGTTTTGAACACCATCCTTCCCAATTCACAGACATGACATTTAGTATGTAAATATCACTTCCGTCAGAAAACAAAAAATATCAAGCAACATAAAAAAATCAGTTTTCAGGACTGAAGAAAATAACTGCTGTCCATGCCCTCTATTATACACTGTCAACAACATCCATGTATTTCTGAAACTATGCAATGGTTTCAATATCAATCAATCACTTCTAATCACTGTGTGAATTTTAACCCAATCTGAGAAACCTTCAGTTATTTGTTTGTCTTTTTTTTGCCTGAGAGCAGCAATATTCATCGAATAAATGATATTCATTGCTCAATATCTGTTTACACAAGAGCATGGAGATGAAAAACTAATCTGACTCTTGATGAGATGCAATTCTTTTCAGAGAGATTATGTTTTGCACAATGTTCCAAAACATGACATCTTGTTTAGCATGTAGGTGTAAAACAGCAGAAAGGATTTGCCAAGAGATGCTGGATTCCTAAAATTGCTCCCATTTTCATCCATCTGAAATAATATTGAGAGCACACATACTGTATTTTTCCTGTTCATTTGCATGTGTATTCTTTTTGAACTTGGTATTAGTGTGTCCAGGCATACGTCAGGTTGTTTCTGTGTCTTTTAAATCCTGTGTAACTCCTCTGTCTTTTAATGACGGATTAGACTTCTCATAGTATGACTGCTCATCCAGCGATAATCCGCACATACAGACTTTGAGCTGGAGAAGGCAGTAGGCCAGAGGGGAAGGCGGGACTGGTAAAAAGAGAGGAGAGGGGGGTGCAGAAAGGAGAAGATGTACACTAATTGTGAGCAAATTATTAGCTCCCATAAAAGTAGAAAGTTTGCCTACAAATCTGTGTGGAGAGACATGGCAAAAGTGCATCAGCAGGATCTACACTAAATTATCCTCAAAACTTTGTATTTTAGATTTCCTGTGAAGCAAGGCACATACTTTCTATTTTTAGCGGCACATCACATGTGTCAACCTTGACATTTTCCTCTGTCCCTGAAGGAGTGAAACTGAAGGAAATTATATGTTTGTCAGCATGTACACAAGCAACCACAATGAACTGCAGAATGATTTTAGTTCACGTTTTTCTTCTCAATTGTTAGAGAACCTATTGTATCCTTGGCTGTCTTACTTTCTCACATGTTTGGGGCAGATGACTGATTCTGCTTAGAACGCAGTCTGCGGGACTGCTTGGTGGCGTTTCCTACACAGTGAAACAGTGTCAGGTAAATTAAAGTTTATTTATTTTAGTCACGCTAGAGGCATGACCCTAGGGATGGTAATGTCGGTCAATCAGTCAATCATTCAGTTGGTCCACTACTTTGGTCCAGACTGCAATATCCAAACAATTATTACATGGATTGCCATGGAATTTACACAGATGCTCGTGGTCCTAAGAGGATGGCTCCTAATGACTTTGGTGATCCCCTGATTTTTTGTCTAGATCTACCATGAGGTTCCCATTTGTGGTTTTGAGTGAAAGGTCTCAACTATTGGGTGGATTGCCATGACATTTAGTATAAACATTCATGTCCCCCTCAGGATGAACTGTAATAACTTTGGTCCCTTAACTTTTCATGTGCTGCCGTCATCAGGCTAAAATTTCAATTTGTCCGATACTTTGGTTTATAACCAAATACCTGCAAAAGTAATAGTAATGACATTCCCATCAGCCTCACATGGACATTATACTTAGTGCAAATGTTAGCATGCTAAGACAATAAACTAAGATGGTGCTCATGGTAAACATTACACCTGCTCAACATCTGCATGTTAGCATTGTCACTGTAAATATGTTAGCAATGCTGATGTTAGGATTTAGCTGAAAGCACTTCTGTAGACACTTAGTCTTGTTGAGTCTATATTCTACCTGGAGGAATAAAAAGGATTTGCTGTAACCATTAAAACACTTCTCTTAGGTCACCTTGGGATTGAGTTAGTCTTATGGCAGGCCCCATGCACACCTGCATGAACTGTAAACACACACAAACACACACACACAGTCCCGCTTTATTGACCAAGTGTGAAAGAAAGAAAGCTTGCTGTCCCTCTGAGATAGTCATACATGTTGCACAAGGCTGCACACCATACAAAAACACACATTTATCCACAGAAACAAAGAGAACGTCTCAAATACACACAGTGACAGCCATCCAAGTACCCACATAGAAACATACAGACACACAAATACACAGTGAAACACAGACGAACAGATGGGCACACAGACAATCTCTCACTCCCTTACACTCACTCAATCTCTCTAATCACCACTGATTTGTTGTTCTCCTGATTTAATTTCAGTGACACAAAAACAAAATCAGCAACTTTCTGTAGGATACTCGCTATAAAAACCATTAAAAACATGACACCTAAAAGATGCTCCCTCACGCTTTGGCTGACATACAGTATCAAGGCATCTGCTGCAGCAATCTGAGCAGTTGAAGCTGTGCCATTCGAGAGCAATTAAAAAGCCTTTATTCTGATTCTTAATTATTTCAGGGGGTTTATAAAATATCAACCTCTCAACACAGCTTCATCCAAATTGGGTTTTTAGTGGCTCATCTGGCAAATGAATTGACTTCTAAAAAGACAGTAGAATCACTTTTGAAATTGCTCTCACATTGAGGGCTGAAATTTGCGCCGATTTAAAAAGTTACCACTTTCATTTCCACAAATGGTAGACGGTGGACAAATGTGAGATACTGTGAAGACAGATGGACTGACAGACTGGCAGGTATTCAGACAGAGACAGAGGACAAGAATCTGAGATGGAAAGCAATTTATATTTCTCTGGGCATTGTGTGGTGACTTTTCACAGCCCTTGCTTAAAACTCCAGTGGCCAGTATTGGTGTAACCCTGGTAACAGCACAAAACAACCCACTGTCTCCTCTTCAAGTCTACAGCTGGCAGACAAACACACACACACAAAGACCCACAGGTATATTCAGGCAGACACATGCATACATATTCATCTTGTCTTCATCTTATCCTAACACATTACAAATACACACACACACCTACAATGGCTCTGAGATATAATCAGACACAATAAGACACTATTACTATCAGTAAATTATCATCTCAACATGACACTCATTTATTCTTAATTCATGCAGTTATTCAGGAATCACTTAATCTCTCATATTTATTCCAGTTTAGACTTGCAAAAATCAGTCACAACTCTGCTAACACTTTTTTGCCACTTCTGGCTGGCAGACGCGTTATGAGCTAGCTGGCTGTTTGAAAGGACATTGTTAGGAACATGAAGTTCTTGGTGGTATTTTGTCCTTATTCTCAATCGCTATATGAAAAAACAAACTTTCATGAAGGAGGTGAAGTTTTGCTCCTGTTTGTTTATTTATCTGCTTTTCTGTTGGATAACTCTAAAACTTATGAAGGGATTCCCATGAAATTTGGTGGACAGATAGACCTTGGCCCGCAGAAAAATCAAGGAGATTTTTCTGGCAGTCTAGAGCAAGGATTTCCAACATCAAGCCATAACTTTTAGAAATAATAGTGGAAATAACAGAGATTTGATTCCAAATACTAAGGACATCAATGAGTGTGTGATAGGAATTTAATTGATATGAATGTTTTTTTGTTTGTTTGTTTTTCACAGCAACTTGTTGAGTTGGAGTTGATCAGAGCAAATGTATCTTCTAATTACAAATGTAAACTTGTGCCTACAAGTATGACAAGTACCCTACTTGTTTGATTAAGGTTAGGATAAACAACTTATAAATTATATAATAATGCAGAGGTGATTCTGTGAGTGAGAAAATATTTTCTTGTTTCTCTGTGGGTTTATGATTCCTAGACACACAAAAAGACGACCCAGTGGTGTGTGTTTTTGTAACTCAGCCTACTTGTCAGTTTTTCTTGACATATTACTGATAATATTTACTGTCCCAGGTGCCTCCTAGTGATAACTTATTGAAATGGTGTGGGTCACAATGATGTCAGCTCCATCTCCTTATAAATCTGTCTACCCCTGCTACTGTGTGTGTGTGTGTGTGTGTGTGTGTGTGTGTGTGTGTGTGTGTGTGTGTGTCCACCAGGTGTGCACCAGTGTGTTCCCCTACCCTACACACCTGCTGCTCATCTCCTCACAGCCCTTGGGCTCTAGACACCTGTTTCCACAGCTGACTCTTATTACCTCATTACTTGATGTATCAGTAATTATACTGTAGTGCAGGGCTTTTCAATTACAAATTCAATTGGGCCAGATTTTAAAACCAGGAAATGTAGATGGGTAGTTTTTGGCAATGACAAATTTTAAACAAATGCAAATGAATGTAATAAAAAATAGCAGGCATTTGGAGATCGCGGTAAAATAAAATACTTGCCAGTCCAGGCAGGGTTAAACTTTTCATTGTCAAATTTACATTTCAGGGTTGACAGAGACATATTTTCAGTAGAGCACTTCCCTACTTGTGACTGTCAATAGGCAGATGTTTTGAAAAGCTACTAAGCGTGGTCAGAACTCACATGAGAAAATGTTGATTTGTGAAAGATATGATTGGCGGTGTCGCTACATCCGTAAACATCCTGCCCGATTGGTATTGCGCATGTGGAACCCTCAACAGAGATGAGAAGGAAGTGAGATGGCTCACTCGTTAGCTACTTCCATACACTATATATGTAGTTTACTTATTTTGTCATACCAGATTTATGTATGCTGGGCCACTCGGAGGTTGCTTCTGGGCCGTATGTGGCCCAAGGGCCACCAATTGAATGGCTATGTCTGTTTCTACTCATTATTATACAGGTAATTCTATGTAGACTATAGACTACACTGTGTCAGTTAGGTGTTATAATTCTCCAGAATAAAGAATCGCAGACACACTGAAAACTAGTCTACATAGCGTTAAGTGAATGACACCTCCTCTGTTTTTCACCCATTTCCTGTCAGATTGTCTATGTTGCCTTGGTGTTTTACCTTAATCCAATTTACCAGTCTGCCTGCCTGGCTGTTATTGATGCCTTGTTGCCTGCTGATTATTCTTGGTTATTTTGCCTTGTATTGCTTTCTCATTGCTGACATAAGCCTGTATGCACCCTGCATAAAACCATCTCTTCTCATACTAGTCCTGCATCCTGAGCCTGCATTTGGGTGCTGATTCTTGCAATCTTAAATAGGGTGTGCATGTGCTATGATGTTGCAAAAGGTAGGGCTTTGTGTATTGTGCACTCAGGCCCAGCGTGACAGTGTTCCACTAGTTCAGTTGATGCACAACTGATTGTATGACATTACCAAAACGCACACACGGTCTGTTCTCTGGATTTATAAAGCTTGAGAAAAAGAAAATGTAAGGAGTTATAAATGGACAGGTAAAATGACTAATTTAGTTTCCTTCCACCATCCTTGTCTTCTTCCTCCCTCTCATACAATTTCTGCAGCTCTCCACCTCTCATATTCTTACATTTCTGCCTTTTTATTTCTTGTCGTGAGTGAAATTAGTTTTATATTCTTGACTGGTAAATCGTTGCTTTTGCTGAACAAAGATATTTGTGTGTATGTGTGTGGGTGTGTGTTTGAGAACAATGTCTTTTTACATAGCGTTTATGTGTGGGTGTACATGCACTTTTGCATGCTCGTAACATCCAAATGTGGAATCCCATAAAGCAAAACCAACGGATGAGCAAAACAACAAAAACAACATCCAAACAACAGCGTTAATACATTTCTGCTCTAATACACTGCTTTGAAATGAGATAAGACTAATTAACCAATCAGAATGCTTTGATCTAATTAACAAAACATGACTTTGTTTGATATCAGAAAACTGCAGTCTGCTAGCACAACAATACGTGAGAAGAGCAGTAACATTTCTCCTTGTCTTTTACTCTTTTTCTCACTCCTAGCTCACCAAAACAGCCTTGTGCTTTAATTGCACTGAACTGGCCTAAAATTTGGGAATCCACTGCACATAATTTGCCTTTTAATATTGTGTTGAGTGTTACTTTCACCGCTTTGTCATTTCTCTCAAGCTCTGTTTGTCGCTGCAGCATCTATTCTGTTCCCATTGCTGCAGGTGGGCGCGAAACGAGTAAAGTAGATGACTGTGAATTCAAGCCCCTGACAGAGACAACAAGCATGTGTCATAAATTAATAAAATATTATAATGAGAAGTGGAGTAATAACATGCTGACAGGTGCACCACAGTGAGTGTTTACATGCACATCAATGTTATGATATTATTAAAGATAATCACAAGAATATCTGTGCCGGCAAATACAAACACTAATTACCCAGATCTGCATGAATACATAAAACATTAAAATGAGGGCATTTACGTAGATATTAATGATAAAATCTTTTTCAAAAGGCTGAAGTACTTTGTTTTGCATTTGGTTGTGATTGTGAATGCTCCATTTTCATAAACCTGGATAAGAACCATTGGGATCATTTCTCAAATATTAGAGAGCTTAATTAATAAAGTCAGCATACTGAGTAGTGCATCTTACAATGGGAGAGCCAGTCTATGTTCTATTCATTATAGCATTTAAAATATGCTTATATACAAATAAGGGTTAAATAATATTGGAGTGACTAAATATGACACACACTAGCACTAGTATGTTTATGGATAACCGTGTATGAGAGGACGAAATGAGCAAATGTGCATCTTTCAATAAAAAGGTAAAAGAAATAACAAAAAAAGACAGTTTATTCTTTTTTCTTGGCTTGGGGAGCAAAAGATCAGTGTGTGTGTAGCTGAATCTGCGCTTTTATGTGCGGACGCCGTGTATGTTTTAAAAGGTTAACTATCAAGTCAAATGTACCGAGAACTCACAAAAGGAGACTAGCGTAAGTTGTCATGGCAACAAGTGAAACAACCAGAGAGAGACAGAGAGAAAGAAAACATAACTGGAAGAAAAAGAAGTCTGGAGCCTAAAGCAGCTCAAACATGGGCTGCAAAGTTTTAAACAGAAAGTATGCCGTAAGAGGAAATACTTCTTTGTAAACACACTTTGGAGACTCCCCACCTCTCATCAGTCATCACTGAAGATGTGGTGTTCTACTGTGTTAACTCCAAACTCATTAAAAGCTCATTTCCCTTCTTTCCTTAACATCTCCACCGAGGACCTTATTTATTCATTCAAAACTATAGGCCTCTTAATATATCATCTACGTAGAGAAAGCATTTAAAAGAAGTCACATAATTTTCATTTCGGAAACTAATCAACTAACATAAAATACATAAGTACTAATAGTGGCTATGTACATAGAAGAACTAAATAGCCGCCTGATTAGCTATGTAGCAGAAACGATGCATCCCTGGAGATGAAAAACAACCTAAATGCATCTGGAAGGATGTGAAATTCAAATAACAAAAAAAACAAAAATCATGAAAATAAATAATAAATAAATAAATAAGTTGTGTAATGTTATGCAGACTCTTGGTGGGAAATCATACATTTCTGTTATGCTTTTAGTATTCTGAACAGTCTGTTCATGTTTTTGTGCACAGATGCTGCAAAGGGCCGCTTGGGTTTACTGGATAGACCTTTATTTCAATGGGGCTGCCCGGAGAAAAAAAAATCCATTAAAAGCAGCTGCTTTACAAATTTTCCAAACAAAACAATAAATGAGAGGTGATTAATTTGTTCTGACCTTCCAAATTTGTGACATCAAGTAATGTCTGCTACTAAGGAAGACTGTTTAAATCCAGTCACATCGCAAATCAATTCAGCTCTTTGATCACATCATATCTCCCTCATCTTTCTTTCTCTACCGTATGAGAAAATGGGATGCTGCAAAAGACGCAAGGGAGAAAACAGGGAGGGTTGTCATGATTGCTATCAATCCGTGAAGTCTATACACGCACGTGTGTGTGTCCGTGTGCTATCAACAAGTAATCACAATCACAGCATTTAAACTGAAAATAATTGCATTATAGGTATTTAAATGTACTAATAAAGATATGACTATGGCATTATGAGTGAAATCCAATAACCCTGGCACAATTAAAATTATGTTTTTAAACATGTCAGTGCAGGATATGTACATTGTCCCTTTTTCAAGAGGATAATTAACAAATAAGAAAATAAAGAATATTTCCAATATTTCAATGGCTCCTGGAATGTTTTTGTTACATTTGCTACAGAAAATAGCAAAATGCCTTATTAAAATTGTAACCCTTATTTAAATATAACAGTTAGATGCAGTTAGACAGTGCACAATTGAAAAGGGGTCTGCCTTAAAGTCCCTCATCTCAGTCTAACCCCCAAATTTCCATCATCATAATTCTGCACTGCATGTTCCCTTTAACTCTAGTTGAGGGAACATTAGGTTCTTTGTACTATTGCATTATAAAATAAGAAATATGATTATTATTATTTTACAAGGCCTGCTACATTCAACACAAGTTCAGTAAGAAGCACCAGGTCCACATAACATGTAGAAAATCAAAAGGTTTTATGAACCAGGACATTAACAAAAGGTGAATGCCCAGATGAAAAATATTATTAGTATTTTAACTTTTAACTACAACAAGCATTGTTCATGAAGCTAAAGCTTTACCCTATGCCTCATCTACGCTTCAGTTTGAATAAAAAAGGAAAATCTGTCATTTTGTTTTCACACCCATAAAATGTTGGAGGAAAAATAATTTGATCATGAAATTTGAAAAGTCCAGACTTTATTACTGGATCCAGAGCAGCTTTTACAAAGTCTCCTAACTTGCTCTGCTGAGATACAGCATACTCACAGGGATTTAAGCAGCTTAACGGTTGTTAAAAGATTGATGTCAATATTTAGCAGTATAGCACTTGAGGTTTAGAAAGTAGAGCTCATCCCAAAAATTAAGTATAAAGGCTCGCTTCAGCAAGTTTATCGTTGTGTTCAGTGTATCTAATTCACACTGTTTCCTCCTTTCCTTTTCATCAAGGCAAGCAGGCATCTTGAACTTCAGACTACTCCAAATCAAATTCTCTTCATGTGTTTTGCATGTGTTGTACACTGACTACTGAATATTCACACAAAATGTAATTCTTGAACACTCTGATCCACCAATGGGTTGATGTGCATGAAATAACTGATCTAAGAAAAAACACATTAGCCTCTGAACATCTATTTCCATAATCCCTGCCCTCCAAGTTAACAGAATGTGCAGTATGGGGTGTGTACTTTACACAATAGGCCTGTTTTAAAAGATGGCTCAGTCAATTTTACATTCTGAATATATTGCTATCATAGTTCTGCCTCTTGACGTTTTGACAAGCATAGTCTACTTTTAACCATGGCCTTCACACACTTACTGTCTCTGTAATGGCTGATGGCCAGGGAAACCTTGACCCACGCACTTATTGTCTCTGTAATGGTTGAGGGCCCAGAAAACATTGACCCAGCACATATTAACAATTTACAAATGTGAAGACAAAGGTGAGCAGGTAAACCTTTGCAGAGTTCGGGAGTCAGGTAAAATAAGAGAAACAGGACAAGCATTTGGCACCTTCAAAGTCATTACACATTGCATACAGAGTGATGTAGACAGCCATGTGCCACCTCAATGACACATGGCTGTCTATATCCTCTCCAGGCGAGGTGGCGAGGGTGATATCACTGTTGCCAGCCAGGGGGTGTAACACACGGTGAGTTTAAGCTATTCCCCCCAGATCCCACCCTCATCAGTGCATGTGAGTGATCCCTCACCGGCTTCCCACTTCCAACAGCACTGCCAATTGTGTTCACTGGAATGCACAACCAAGCAGGAGATACAGTACAAGCCCACATTTTAAGGTGGTGGTTAAGCAAACATTTATTTTCTTGTCCATCTTTACTAATGTATGCTGCTTAACATTTAATAGCAAAGTTAAGGAGGGTCCCCTCCTTGAACCGCCACCTTAACGTGGTGGAGGGGTTTGAGTACCCGAATGACCCTGGGAGCTATGTTGCCTGGGGCTGTATGCCCCTGGTAGGGTCACCCATGGCAAACAGGTCCAGGGTGACGGGTCAGACCAAGAGCGGTTCAGAAGCCCCTTATGGATTACTTAAAATCAAGGCCAGTTACGTCGCCCGGATTGGCGCTACCGGGCCCCACCCTGGAGCCAGGCCTGGGGTGGGTGCCCGACGGCAGCGCCTGGTGGCCGGGCCTTTCCCCACGGGGCCCGGCCGGGCACAGCCCGAAGGAGCGGCGTGGGGCCGTCCTCCCGTGGACCCACCACCCGCAGGAGGATCCGTAGGGGGCGGTGCAGAGAGATCTGGGCGGCAGTCGAAGGCAGGGGCTTCGACCAGATCTCCGGACACAGAAACTGGCTCTAGGGACATGGAATGTCACTTCGCTGGGGAAGGAGCCTGAGCTTGTGCGGGAGGTTGAGCGTTACCGGCTAGATATAGTCGGCCTCGCCTCCACGCACAGCCTGGGCTCTGGAACCCGTCTCCTCGAGAGGGCTGGGCGCTCCATTTCTCTGGCGTTGCCCGGCGGGGAGAGGCGGCGGGCTGGTGTGGGCCTGCTCATAGCCCCACAGCTCAGCCGTCACGTGTTGGAGTTTACCCCAGTGAGCGAGAGGGTCGCGTCCCTCCACCTCCGGGTGGGGACAGGTCTCTCACTGTTGTGGCGGCCTACGGGCCGAACAGCAGTGCAGAGTACCAGGCCTTCTTGGAGTCCCTGGGAGGGGTACTAGACAGTGCACCACCCGGGGACTCCGTTGTTCTACTGGGGACTTCAATGCCCACGTGGGCAGCGACAGTGACACCTGGAGAGGGGTAATCGGAAGGAACAGCCCCTGATCTGAACCCGAGCGGTGTTCAGTTGTTGGACTTCTGTGCTAGTTACAGTTTGTCCATAACTAACACCATGTTCAAGCACAAGGGTGTCCATCAGTGCACGTGGCACCAGGACACCCCTAGGCGGAGGTCGATGATCGACTTTGTTGTCGTATCATCTGACCTCGGCCGCGTGTCTTGGACACTCGGGTGAGAGAGAGGGGCGGAGCTGTCAACCGATCACCACCTGGTGGTGAGTTGGATCCGCTGGCGGGGAGGAAGCCGGACAGACTTGGCAGGCCCAAGCGTATCGTGAGGGTCTGCTGGGAGCGTCTGGCGGAGCCCTCTGTCAGCAGGGTCTACAACTCACACACCTCGGGAGAGCTTCTCCCAGATCCCGGGGAGGTTGGGGACATTGAGTCCGAGTGGACCATGTTTTCCACCTCCATTGTCGATGCGGCGGCTCGTAGCTGTGGTCGCAAGGTTTCTGGTGCCTGTCGCGGCGGCAATCCCGAACACGGTGGTGGGCGCCGGAAGTAAGGGATGCCGTCAGGCTGAAGAAGGAGTCCTATCGGGCCTTGTTGGCTCGTGGGACTCCCGAGGCAGCTGACAGGTACCGGCAGGCTAAGCGTGCTGCAGCCCGTGCGGTCACAGAGGCAAAAACTCAGGACTGGGAGAGGTTCGAGAGGCCATGGAGGAGGACTATCGGTCGGCCTCAAAGAAATTCTGGCAAACCGTCCGACGGCTCAGGAGGGGAAGCAGTGCTTCACCAACACCTTGTACGGTGCGGGTGGAGAGCTGTTGACCTCGACTGGGGATGTTGTCGGACGGTGGAAGGAATACTTTGAGGATCTCCTCAATCCCGCTGTCACGTCTTCCGAAGAGGAAGCGGAGGCTGGGGACCGGAGGCGGACTCATCCATCACCCTGGCCGAAGTCACTGAGGTTGTTGGCAAGCTCCTTGGTGGCAAGGCTTCGGGGGTGGATGAGATCCGTCCTGAGTATCTTAAGTCTCTGGATGTTGTGGGACTGTCTTGGCTGACACGTCTCTGCAACATCGCGTGGCGTGATCTGGGACAGTGCCTCTGGACTGGCAGACCGGGGTGGTGGTCCCTCTGTATAAGAAGGGGACCGGAGGGTGTGTTCCAATCACAGAGGGATCACACTTCTCAGCCTCCCGGTAAGGTCTATTCCAGGGTACTGGAGAGGAGAATTCGTCCGATAGTCGAACCTCGGATTCAGGAGGAGCAGAGTGGTTTCGTCCCGGTCGTGGAACACTGGACCAGCTCTATACTCTCCATCGGGTGCTCGAGGGTTCATGGGAGTTTGCCCAACCAGTCCACATGTGCTTTGTGGATCTGGAGAAGGCATTCGACCGTGTGCCCGGGCGCTTTGTGGGAGTGCTCTGGGAGTATGGGGTCCGGGGCCCTTTGCTAAGGGCTGTCCGGTCCCTGTATAACCGGAGCAGGAGCTGTGTTCGCATTGCCGGCAGTAAGTCAGACCTGTTCCCGGTACATGTTGGACTCCGCCAGGGCTGCCCTTTGTCACCGGTTCTGTTCATAATTTATATGGACAGAATTTCTAGGCGCAGTCAGGGGCGGAGGGTGTCGGTTTGGGAACCACAGGATCTCATCTCTGCTGTTTGCAGATGATGTCGTTCTGATGGCTTCTTCAAACCGGGACCTGCAGCATGCACTGGGACGGTTTGCAGCCGAGTGTGAAGCAGCTGGGATGAGAATCAGCTCTTCCAAATCTGAGGCCATGGTTCTTGACCGGAAAAAGGTGGTTTGCTCTCTTCGCGTGGGTGGGGAGTCCTTGCCCCAAGTGGAGGAGTTTAAGTATCTTGGGGTCTTGTTCACGAGTGAGGGACGGATGGAGCATGAGATTGACAGGCGGATCGGTGCAGCGTCTGCAGTGATGCGGGCGCTGTATCGGACCGTTGTGGTAAAGAAGGAGCTGAGTCGAAAGACAAAGCTCTCGATTTACCGGTCAATCTCACGCTCCTGCCCTCACCTATGGTCATGAGCTTTGGGTAGTGACCGAAAGGACAAGATCGCGGATACAAGCGGCCGAAATGGGCTTCCTCCGCCGAGTGGCTGGGCGCTCCCTTAGAGATAGGGTGAGGAGCTCAGTCACACGGGGAGCTCGAGTAGAGCCGCTGCTCCTCCACGTCGAGAGGAGCCAGCTGAGGTGGCTAGGGCATCTGATCCGGATGCCTCCTGGACGCCTCCCTCGGGAGGTGTTCTGGGCATGTCCCACCGGGAGGCGGCCCCGGGAAGACCCAGGACACGCTGGAGGGACTATGTCTCTCGGCTGGCCTGGGAACGCCTCGGGATCCCCCCGGAGGAGCTGGAGGAAGTGTCTGGGGCGAAGGAAGTCTGGGAGTCCCTGCTTAGACTGCTGCCCCCGCGACCCGGCCCCGGATAAGCGGAAGAAGATGGATGGATGGATGGATGGAGTTAAGGAGGGTAAAATGTTCACCAGGTCAAAGGGCTGACTCAAGGGCAGAAAAAACACAGGGGAGCAAATTCTGTTGCAGGGCCTTAGACAAACAGAACAAAAGGCAATGGGAATGTAAAAAAACATGTATAATAGAAACATTTGACTCAGTTCATCTAAGGTGAGTAGCACAGCAGGCAATCAAGACAAAGTGACTTCAGTAACAATTCGTGAAATGTGTTCAAATGATTCCTCTCTCGCTCTTGCTCTCTTTTATCGGTGTGGATTCCTTGAAGTTATGAAACAGTCTCTTTCACTTCTGCCTCCATCCTTCTCTTTACTCCCTTTCCCCTCTCCAGAAACCTATCCTTTCCTTTCTCTTCTCATTGCCCTTTCTCCCCAAAGGTGTGTCCCCCAGGTGAACTTTGGTACTGATTACAGACACAAAGCAGATTAGAAAATACATTTAGACACAGACACACAGGGACACACACTCATTTACTTCTGTGTGCCAGGGGCAGTTTGCATTGTGTGTGTGAATATTAGCCACCTGCACGATCACGCAAAGCCACCCTTTTGTCAGGGTATAGCACAGATTGGAAGGCTAGTCTTAACCTCTTTAGTGAATATTTTTGCATCATCTATGCTGTTATACTCATCAGACAATGTGTGCAACAACTTGCAGATAATACAGCAAAATTAGAGTTGAATGGCGCCGAAGTTGGTTAGTGGATTCAAACCCCCAGTACCTCATTGCTATGCAGCAACACTAACAACTGTTTACCACTGAGTTGGAGTGGACCAATGATAACAAGTAAGCAGTATTCCTGATAAGAATCTCTAAACATCTTTCCCTTGAATAAAAAAATATATATATATATTTATTTATTTATTCATATATACACATATTTGGTATCATTTGTATCTCTTCTTTAATGACAGAGTTCCCTCAATACTCATTGCATTTTCTTGGATGATTGCATTCACCCGACTGAATTACACAGAGGAGATGCTAAATGCCTGCTACTAAATTGTTGGGATGGCTCAGAGCCAGTGTTTTACACACCTATGTGCTGGTCTTTTTTCTTAAACATCAATGCAGCTCCCAGTTGTCTGTTCTTTAGCACTAAATGTGTCATTAATATTCATCCTCATACTAGAAAATGGCTGATGTCAGAAAACTGTCATCGTAGATATACTTCATCCTACTCTTCAGCAAATAATTACACCATTTTTGGTGACAAATGACATTTCTCACCTCTCTCCACTCTTTTCCTCTGCCCCTTTCCTTTTTCACCATTTCTTCAGTTCTCCAGCCTTTAAAACATTTAAATGACTCAAATGCAATTAGGAACTAGTTTTAAATATGTTTGAGACAGAATGTGAATTATGGATACTGTTTTAATGGGAAGGATCAGCCAACTGTGGCACAGTAGACACATCTTACCACAATGGACACATCCTTCACTCCTGACTCCTGTCTCCTCAAAAGCTCCCTCAGTTATATTTTCCTTCTCTCTTTCTCTCTCATTTCTTCTGGTCTTTTGACTCATCCGCTTACCCTTAAGCTGTGTTCAGACTACCTGCGACAAAGCATCAGGCTACAAGTCATTTTCAATGGGAGCCGGTGACATAAAGCTACAAACTGACACTCAACACTTGTTGCTGAGTGACGGGCGCTACAAATCAATGTTGTAGCTGGCCTCAACTTTTTTCAGCGCTCCAATGACGCAGTGAAGCGTCCATCAGTCATCTGATTTTGTTTCACTGATCTCATTCTCTGTTCTGTTATGGCTAAAAAAAAATGCAAGAAAAACTTATTTTTGCTGTTAGCCAGTTCCCAGTGCTATTTAGCCTTTTTTACCGCAACATTAACAACAATAAATGCACCTTGGCAGAGGCTGGCAACGGGAGCACCAGGTATGTAACATACATTTTTTAAACGCACAGTGGCTAGCTGTGGTACTGTGTTATTAAGCTAAGTTAGCCGACGCTATGCTACGTAAAAGACCGATTGAGCAACACTTGAACAGCGATGTCAGTAGTCTGAACACATCATTAGTCACTTCTTGTCTCTTGCTTTCCCCTTCCTATAATCCTTTCCTCTGCTGCTTCTCCACTTTCCTCTCTCCACTCCATTTATTGCCTTATTTCTTTCATCCTCTTCTCCCCTGCTTGGTTCTCTTCATGAACAGTAAATTACAACGCTGTTTCTGACATGTGACATTTCCTCTCCTCCCTATCCCATCTTCTGCTCTGACACATGGAACCTCTACTTTGACATACGACATGTGAAAGCTCTGACATATGAAACCTTGCGCCCTTCCCTGCTCGCCTTCTTTCCTTTTCTTACATCCCTTCTCCCTTCATTTCCCCGATTCTGCTCTGCAGCTTTCAATTACACCATCTACCACTGACATGTATGTGATGTCACCTCTCTTCTCATGACATCTTTTCATGTGCTTTCCCCACTTTTCCTTCCCTGCTTTCTCCACCCTGTTCTTTACAATCCTGTGACGCTACCTCTTGTTTCTTCTCTCTCTCCCTCTTCCTCATTTAACTCTCTTCCTTTATCCTCTCCAGCCATAAAATATCTATAGCTCTACCAATCAGTGAACACCAGGATTACAATGGGGTTAGTGCAGGTTTGAGATTGAAGTTTGAGTTTATGTTTGCAGTTAACATAGTAGTTAAACATTAAGAGCCTGTTCTGGCTTAGGTTGCGAAGGAAGTCCTGCAACACCAAGAAATATAAAGCAAAGCTACTATCAGTAAGTTTATCTATGACAGGACTGGTCTGAATTTTCTCTACTCTAGTTTAACATAATACAATACTCACATGCCATACTGTATGTATGTTGAAAGAATTATTGGTTGCTGTAATAATTTCTCCTGCCCACTGGCTGTGAAGTGATCCCCTTATTGCATGACTACACAAGTCTGCATACAGTGCAACATTGTAAAGTTCAGCCAAAGCTAATATGAGGTTTTAGGAGTCTAAGTTAGATAAATTAAGTGAGTATTTTGTAAATTTACAGTCTTTTTAGTATAAAATCCCCTCTTTGTGTTTCAGAAGTTTCCTTGCTCAGCTGTGGCAGACGGATATGTCATAGTAGTTGCATTTCCAGTAGTTGCATTTAGTTATGCGACTTCCAGGACAAATATACCCACTTGATTTGGCTAACTGAGTGCTGAAGCCTCATATTAGCTTCAGCTGAACTTTACAATGCATTTTTACACAGAACGAGTGGACTGTGGACTTTGTTCCCATTTCTTACAGTGTTGTTGCGGTACAAAGGACTCTCTTCATAGCCAGTAGGGGGAGGAGGAATGATTACCACCAATGACTCTTTCAATGTACTCCTACACAATGTATGTGTGAATATGGTATCAAGATAAACTTGAGAAATCCAAAACTATCCTTTAATATAGGTAATTGGACTAAGACTAAGGGATAACAGGGCTCCAGACTAACTTTTTACATTGGTGGCACTGGTGCGCCTATCTTTTTCATTTAGGTGCACCAGCACATAATTTAGGCGCACCCAATCATACATTTTAAGCGTTATCTTTTTTGTCACTTCCCATACTCATTGGTATTTTCGTAAATGATTGTAAACAGGAATAAAGCTGCAGATAAATATTTTTAATGGACTTAAATTTAGTAAAAGGCAGCTCTTATTTGGCTATATTATGAGCAGTGTTCAATGTTATCATCATTTCTGACTCCTCACTGCTTCAGTTTGCTGCTGCCTGGTGCTGAAACGCTGCAGGAAGGGAGGCTGCTCTGCTGGCACACGACTTGTTTCTTGGAGACATTGCTTTTGCTGTCGGAGCGTTGACATTCTGAATTGAAATGTTTAAAAAAAATACACTGTTCCCAGTAGTGATGCACAGTTATATCAGCAGGGCTTGCAGAAAATCTGTGGATCGGGTGGGCTGGGTCATAAAAATGAATATTCTGATTAATATAGATGAGTTTAAGAGCGATGTTGTGTGCATTTACCCACAAGGCACAGCAGCATAACTTCATTGATTATTTAAATGTCCCGACACGCTGGCAGGATCGGTCAGGATCTAATGTTAATTAATGTTCTGTGTTCTTCTATACATCCAAAAGGTCACACACTCAGTCCAGGTTCATACAGTGAACTAGTTTGGAGTAAAGCAGCCGTCCTCCTGATAAATCCTAAGCTCCTTCAGAGCTGTCTAAAAAATGTATTTCAGAAGCTAAAAGTTTAATTCTGTTTCATCTGGAGAGTTTCCTCTATCCTGTCGAGTTTATAACTACAGTTTTTAGTTTTGCAGCTTAAATGTCCCACCATATTTGCTGTGACATTAGTGCACACATGGAAATGTTTAAAATGACCATCATTAATCATTAAAGTAAATCGTTAAGAAAACACTCACACATCAATACAACACACATGCAACACCTAATCACACCATCAGTTCTGACACACATGAATCCTCTATGTCCTCTGCACTCTAATGTCATCCTTTTCAGTTGTCTCCACTGTCCTTTTTCGCTTTAGGGGGTGTCACCATAAAATGCCTGGGTTCTTTTCTGGAGCATAAATGACATGTAGTCTCAAATTGGATACCTCTTCCCTGAATTTCTCCGCCCTTTTCCTGTTCATCTGTTCTCCCCCTCCTCCTCGTCTGTACTTTTCTCCTCTGCTCCTCCTCTAACTCCATCAGGCTTTTCTGTCCTCTGCACTCCTCTCCTCATCTTCTGCCTTCTTATCTGCTCTGTTCGTCTGGTTACTTCCTCCCTTCAGGAAGGAATTTTTCCCACTCTTGTTCTTTCTTGTCATCACCCTCCCTGTCTCATCTTTCCCTGTTGTTTCTTCTCTACCTCTTGCTCGCTCTCGGTTCCTCAGCACTTCAAATCTCACCTCCCTGACTTTTGCTCACCTTTTCTTTCCTCGACTCTCATCCCTTCTCTTGTAATCTCCTCTCATATCTTCTTTTCCTGTTTGCTGTCCTACTCTTTTCCACCCCTGCTTCTACTTCCCTGCCTGTCTGAAAGTATTAGAGCTATTGTTCCCACATCAATTAACATTGCAAATCCCTTTTCTTGTTCCCTGTAGCCTGAATCCAGCCAAATGAATCATTTGTCTCCTTTACTGCTCATAGATGTTTCTTAACCATGTGATATTTTGTAATTTATCTGATTCATGTTGCTGGCATAGCTTTCTTTGGTGGATGCTTCCCTGAGTTCATCTCCTACACCATTCATATTCAAGTCTTCATCAGACTCAGACTGTTCCCAACCAGTCATGGAAGGAAATGGTTGCTTTACTCATATGGGTGCATGTGTTCATCAGGCCACATATTGGTGTATCTAATTAGAGTGCTTCATGACTTCACACTCAAGCTGCAGTCACAGATGACCACACTATCAAAATCACTAAATTTTGGGTTAAATTAAGGACTGCCAGGCTGGATTTAGATGACCTTTCTACTTTCTTCCCTTCCTCTCTTTTATCTTCCTCTCCATTTTACCTCATTTCCCCTCTGAAAGTCTCTTTTCGTTCTGCTTCACCCCTTTGTCTTTATTCTCTCCTCTTTCCTTTTTGTCCTTTGTGCCTCTTCTTTCCATTCTTCGACTCCTCTCTTCTAATTATTTCCTTGCAGAGATTTCAACACATCACTCTTTTGTAGAAAATGTGCATCTCCAAACTTTCTTCCTTTATCTAAATTGTGAAAACTGGTTTCCAAAATGCTTGGTTTTTGACATTTTACAGTATATAATCGGTTTGGCATAATCAAAGGGGTTCTATACATTTAATATACATCTGATTAATTTTTTAATTATGATACAGAAGAGAAGGGGTTTCATCAGAATGCTGGCAGAAATAATATTGCTGCAATATGCAGATCATGTGCCATCCAATCTACTGTGGAATTTAATAGAACTGTGAACTGACATATCATTTATGAAGAGGAGAGCGCTATGCTGCAATCACTGTTATACTATGGACACAATCACACATTCTCACACACATGCACACACACAAAGAAGTCACATATTCATTGGTACAGTAAATCTAACCATACACACATACACAACTACACATTCGCACAGGTTTTATGTGCATGCATTCACACATGCATGCTAGCACTCACACACACAAAGACTATATGTGCTATGTGAACCATGGGTGAACTGAAGCTGATTGCAGTCATCTGTGTGTTAACTACATTTTCTATAGGAGAATGACAGTGATTAATGAAAGATGGAGAGGGGGAGACTTTGAAAGAAACGGAGGAAGGGAGACATAAAGAGATAACCATGGACTGAGAGAGAAAAGAGAGATACAAAGATAATCAGAGAGGGAGTCGGAAAGAGAGAAAGATATAATCATGATGAGAGAAGGGGAGAAGAAAAAGAGATAATCATCCTGCTTTCCACTTACAGCGTTAGATGCTGATTGGTTGAATGACCTCTGGGCCAACCCTCTCTCGGCGCTTATTAGCAACAGGATGACTGATGGGAAAAATATAGTCCAATCAGCACCAAAAGAGTTTGGACAAGGAGATAGTGTTGCTGCTCCCTTATGGCCAACTCAGGGTCTCGTTTTTTAAACTGCAGGTCAAGACCCAAAATGGGTTAGACTCTGTTATCTTCATGACAGAGGTACTAATATGCTTTAATGAGCCTTGGTCCCAGGGTGACAGAATGCATGTACTCATTTTGCGCTCCCACAGGACAGGAGTACTAGTATGTCGTAATGAGCCTGGCTCCCAGTGTACGAGACTACGTTTGCTCAGTTTGGGTAAAATGACAGGAAATGACATGCGTGCTAATATGTTTTAATGAGCCAGGGAGACAAGATTTACTCGCAAGAATCTCTTACTACTCAGGTTGGGTCCCCCACATGTTAAGTTTAAACAATTCTGGCTCCCAGGTTTTATGTTTTTACATTTGGAGTGTTTCACTGCTTTAATCCAGAGTGATTTGTGAATAATGAATGAAAATGTAGCCTAAAAATATATTCCTAAATCACAAGCAGCCAAAAATGAGGAAATACAAAATGTATGGCCTTAGTGCTTTTCCAGTATTCCTGTGACAATGAAGCTCATGTCAGAGAGAGTGATGTGAGGTAGATAAGGAGCTGCTCTGCTATTCTGGCAAAAGTGACCAGTGAGCTGGCAGAGAATGTAGACTGGATGTAGTTTTAATTTTGTTAAGGAGAACTGTCTCAAAATCTGTCATACAGTATATGCCCTGAACCAGTAATTTTTCCAGGGAAAGAGGAGGATTTAAGTCATAGTAAGGTAGGTTCTTGCCCTGCTGCCTATGAGTGTATGTTGATGTAATTGAAGTAGCCAAATAGTCAATAGATCAAAATTGACAGATTTTATTATTTTTTTAAACACACAGGTTGGCTATGATATTGTTTGGCCATCCCTGTTATTCATTCACAGTCACTATCACTATCTATGCAACACACATGAATTTTGCTGTACTGAGCTGGAGATACATCATGATACTAAACATGCGCAGATTTCATGCTTCATCAACAATAGCTTAGTATTTCTAATGAGGAGAACTGCCTCTTTCTTCAGCTTTTGCTAATCAAAAAGTGCTACAGCCAAATCCTCCAAGCACAGACAAGACAAAATATAAAGGTTGACAATTGGGTTATTTAACAAAATCTCACTGATATGGACTTTATAATCATATCTAATGGCAAAACTTGATGCTAGGGTAAAGGGCGATGACTCGTGTTTGCGGAGGCTAACACTTGACATACTTTTATAACATGAGGTATTGACATTATTTTCATGCAACCATGACGAGTGCGAGTACGTATATGAAGACGAGGACAATGAGAGATCTCCAAATGAAAAAAAATTGCCTGAAAGTGACAATCAAAAGAAGTGAGGTGGAGTTCAAAATTACACATCCCTCAAATTTTCAACTAACCATTTTTTCCCCCCAATGTATGATGTTGTAAGCTGCTGTCTAACCTTATTGATATCATAACCATGGTGCCTACTGTAGCAATTTGTCAGCCACACACCATTAACCATCACATATGGCAATGTACTAATTCAGCCATTAAAGTATATTTTATAGTGAATGCCTCTTGTTTGTTTGGACTTATTAGCCTGTGTATTAGCATTTGAGTTCTTTGTATTCATCTATGCATATATGCAGAATAATTTACAATAATTTTAAATAAGTTTCCTTTCATGTTTTCCATGCATATTCTGTTGTTTCAACTGTCTGATTAGTATTCCCATGATGATATAGTTTACATTTGAATTCCGTTTGACTGATGTAGGGAAATGTTTTAGAAACTGAAAATCTTTGAGAGCAAAAAGCCTGTCAAGGGACACACACTTGCTACAGTGACACACAAACACCCACTGGCTAAATGATAACAATGCAAAAATCAGATGCTGTAGAGACTTTCTTCAGATCACTGATTATGATTAAGACACTGATTAAGGTTTTAGATTTTAAAAATGGCAAGATGCTAGTTTCATACCATTTAAACTGCAAACTACTGTGCAAAAATCACAATTTATGCTTTTCAATGCACATTTCTATGAAGACACACCAGCACTGATAGTTAAGTTAGTAATTAAATATTTGTTTGGGCAAAACTGAACTTAAATGTCAGTGTCTAGAATAATTAGTGAAACAGCAAAAATTGCCATTAGTATTTATTGCAAGACTAATGCACTGATTTGCACCTTAATATACAGGTGTTTCTTTTACTGTATAAAGGCCCTGAAAAATAATAGATTGAGGAGAAAAAAAGACACAACACAAGAGATTAGAAAAGACAGGATCACAGTAAAGAATAAGATGTCTGCCCATGTCCTTAAATATTCTTACAACCCACAACAAGCATCTGGTGACCCCCTGGTGGGCCCTGCCTGCAAGGCTGAAAACCGCTGATTCCACCCTACTGTGCTTCTATTTTATGTGATAGTAAGTTACTTTGATCTCCGTATGTTTGTAAATACACTTTGTAGAAAGAGTCTGCGCAAACACCATCAAACTCACATATACGCATGGATAGAGAGGCGCACACACACACACACACACAATGTAACAATATTTATCAGCTGAAAAAGCTTGAAACAGGTTTTCAAATGTACACACACACACTCTCAAACAGCCTTAATTATGGAAGCAAATTAGGGTCATTAATATTTTGAGCTTGTGAAATGATGTTCACAAATAATTTCACAGCCTGCAGTCGTATATCACCTTTTGTGTGCATGTGAAAAAAATGTGCATGCATACTTACTTTAGCATGTAATGTGAAAGAGCACGAAGATTGGGCTTTACTGCATGCGTACTCTCACATACGCACACTCACACGCAGCTTGCCAAAGAAGAAGAAAGATGAGATACAGATGTAATATTAATCTGTCGACATTTCAGACAAGAGACAACTTGGTTTTAACTTTTCCTTCTATTACTATCCCTCAGACATACAATAAAAAAAGTAACATTCACCTTTTTCCATTAACATCCTATAATGCCAAGATCTTTCTTAACCCCCTCCTCTAACCCAACATGACACCACCCACCAAAACATTCTTCCTAGACCTGATCATAATGCCCTGCTGATGAGGTGGTTGGTAATTATGATGTTTCAGAAGCATGTAGATATTTTAAATGTAGGGGGTGTATTCATTCATTTATTTTATCAACGTTTCAATTAATTATGCAGATTCAAGCGTGTCAATCTGTTGAAGGCCCTGCACTCACACAGGTGTTTTCATTTATTCTGGCTGATTAGACAACTACTCAGGTTGAAGTTAGACAGAGTCACAGTAGGAGTTGCTTAAGATCGCCAAATTACATGTGTTAAAAAACTATGACAAAAAGTTGGAAGCGGCCACAAACAAGTGCAACAAAACTCACAGGAGAGTGAGGGAGATGTCAATCAAGCACAGACTATACACTAAAACTGCCCTGCCTACCTGTCTGCATTTGGGTCCTTTCCCTGCTACCCTGCTTGACAAATTACAACACCAACACAGTTCAAAGAAGAGGTCTAATCAGTGAAAACACCTAAGTGAGTGTACCGTGGGTGAGTAGCTGCTCATAAGTAATAATTAAGATGTAAGAATAATAAATATAAGAAATCTATTTTTCTGGCTTTAGCAATTATTGATGTGAAATGCTTAGGGGGGGGTTGATATTTCCCTGAATCCAGATAATTTCATTTGTCATCACATGAATTTCTTCAAAGACATCATACTGGAAACTAACATTACCAATACTGCATTTCATTTTACCATAAACACATACTTTATTTTATGAATGGACTATGCCGATAACAATTACTACAATGTTCTCATATACCAGAAAGTCTAATTGACAGGTGTGTTGAATCAAAAACTGATGGTGAAAAGAACTAAAATCACAGTAAGAACAAACTATGCACAATCTGTCACTAGTGTTATTACTGCTACTGCTGCTGCTGTCATGACTAATATTACTGGTACTATTACTCCTGCAACAGCCAAGAATAAAAAGGTTTGGTGTTAATACTGTTTCTAAAAATATTGTTTATTAAAAAATTTGGGAAATTGAATTAGTTTTTTTTAATTCAGCACAAGACATTAAATTATTAGATCTGGGAAAAAAAGTCTCAAGCAAAATGTAATTTTTACTTACAAAAGAACAAGAAATATTCTGCAGTTCAAACTTATCAGTAACCACTGAATTGTGTGTGTGTCAAGTTGAGTTGCTCATAAGCCAGTGATTCATATTCTGTTTTCTTTACAATGTTGTTTTTGTACCTCTGTCTCTATATCATTAGCTAACGGTAAGTTAAAGAGAGAAACACAGGAACACAGACAGACACTGTGTGTGCTACTGTTAGCAGTCAACACTTTTTGTTCTTCAGTTAGCTGGAATACATGGAGGGTAGACGATCATCTGAAATTATTTGTTTTTAATGCTACAATGCCATGGGCATCAACAGGTAAATTCACGTCAGTCAGGCAGATATGAGACATTTAATTTCGATATTGCTGCAATCCATTCAACCTAATCATAGTGAGCAAAATGTCTGTTCTGGGAGGAGCAGATTCTGATTAAGTGAGATAATATTATCTTTTAGACATAGAGGAAATGATTTTGCCATCAGAAATAAACACTTTAAGGACAATATACTGCACACATACAGTGGTGTTCAACCTAAGTCTAACACAACCAATAGATTTGTTTTCATTGTTTATTGAAAATACAATTTATTATTATTAACAATTTAAAGTTATTCTTTTATTTATTATTTTCAAGTATTCACTAATTTAATATGGCTGTCTACACATTGTATTGCAGTGAGCACTAATGATTTGAGACAGATTAGGATTTCATCTGTAAAACAGCTTTCATTTGATTGTAATGACGTCACAAGAGCAGTTCTGGGCTGAATTATTCTAAATTATCTAAACTCTAAAATGCAGCTCAATTGAAACATTGTGCAGTGGCAGTAAAACCCACACTGGAGAGATTTTCACAAGTCATTTTCATCCAAAGCAAGGCCAGG
This sequence comes from Siniperca chuatsi, assembly GCF_020085105.1. NCBI lineage: Eukaryota > Metazoa > Chordata > Actinopteri > Centrarchiformes > Sinipercidae > Siniperca > Siniperca chuatsi. The sequence goes on along the minus strand of NC_058058.1, from coordinate 12,493,267 downwards.
CTGACCTAACACCATATTAGAGGTTAATGCAACAGGAAATAAAGCCCATAGTCAAATATGGTGGTGGAAATATTCATGTGTATGGATGTTTTGCCTTTTCAGGAACTCATGACTCGCAGAGGATGAACTACACACTGACCAAAGAGAAGTACCACTCTATTCTTCAAAGGCATGCCATCCCTTCTGACTTGAAATTGTGTAGAAAAGGATTCATTTCCCAGCAGGACAATGGCCCTAAACATGCAGTGACGCTGTGCCAGGTTTGTTTGAAGTCCAGGGAAGAGCAAAGAGTGCTGACATGCATGCCTTTCCCTTCACAGTCACCAGACATCAGCCCTCACCAAACATCTTTGGGAATATTTGAAAAGGCAAAAGGTGAAAGCTACTGTAACATCACAAGAGTCTCACTGAGATGTGCTGAGAAAGACTGCTTAAATAATGTGGAGTCTCATATTTTTCAAAAACTTGTGGAATCAATGCAAGTCAGAGTGCAAGCTGTGGTAAGGTGGACAGTGGATTGAGAATTTTTTACTTTTATTATATACTGCAAAATAGTACATAATTACTAAAACTATGTAAGCTTATATGAGAAATATGTGCTTAAAAAACTATTTTTCTGAGAAATGATTAAACTAATTCTTTACGCAAGGGATTCAGACTTTTGAATCCTGATATTTACAAAACAAGAATTAAGAAAGTAAGTAAAAAAGAATTAAGTAAGTAAAAAAGCACTGCAATGAATAAGTTACACTGCAGCCAATACATAAACATCAAAAAGGGTCTATTAATATATGAAATTTTGCAAAGCAGTTGCAGCAGGTGTAAATGAGCACTTAACATACAGAATGAAACACTTCAGAAGTCTATTGAGAATTTGATGACAAGACTGTCATTCCCAGGAAAAGTGGTCAAGAGAAAAGGTGAACTTTGACATTGCCATGAATTGAGTGTCTCCTTATTCAAAGTCTGGCTTCCCCTGCTTTCTGGATGTGTCCTTCCTAGTCTTTTTTATCTGTGCAGAGTGGGATTAGACAGAATCGGAACTCATTTGTGAATCAACATTCAAGTCCATTCTCTGCCATCCTGATAACACTGCTCAACACCTAACTCTCGTGCTTTTAATGAGACACAGAGACACTAGTTTGGAGACTCTCAACACGGTAAGTACCTGGCGTGTGTCTTAACCTGCAGAGACACATTAGACTTCTGCTGCAAAGTCTGCATGTTTCAGCAGGAGACACATAAAAAACATCCAGCCAGTCAGATATAAGATGATTCGCGCACAGATATTTTGGCTTGTTTGCATTCCACTGAGGCTTCTCGACATGACCAATATATTCACAAACTCTCTCACACAGAAATAAATGCAGAACAGAATAATACTAGAGCGTTGGGACTGATTCACCAGGCATCTCCCATGTGACACCCTTGGCAGCTGTGCATGGTACCATATTCCATGTAAATTACTCACGCATATATGCACAACATGACCACACATACACAAGCCTATTCCACGTGACAGACTTGTAAAAGGTTACTTTGTTCCTGTTTTTCAATTCAATATATTTGCATTTTGGACTATTGGTCAGACAAAACAAGTATTCTAATGTCACCTGAGTTTGTGATTGGCATTTTTCAATTTTGTATGATACTTTATAGTCTAAATAATGAGCAGAACAAAATAAAAACAATGTGGTGTATTGCAGAATAAATCACATTTGTTATTAACATGGCTGTGTGTTTTAAAATGTTTTTCCATGTGTATTGTCTGTGTGTACTGTGATTTCTTCATAAACCAATCTATAATTCACATGATGATGTCTAGGGGTGACATGACCCCTGAGGCACAATTCTTAGTTTTTTAAGCTAGCGGATGACCTCAGATTTTGATCCAATATTAATAGAACTTTATGATTATGTTCTATTAGTAAGGTTCCAGATGCATTATTCAGGGCAATGGGATCAGCTCAATGTCACTAGTAACAACTCAGAATGTAAAAAGGAACTTGATTAGGCATCTACAAAAATTTCAAGACGGCAGAGAAAGGCATCCCATGGTGCTTACTGCACGCTGTGTTGTCTTGCATGTATGTAATCTACAGAGTTTATATGTATTATTCACCTGTATTGTGTGTGCTTCATGTTCTGACTTGCATTGCAATGTGTTACATGTGCAGTTTTGAGCTGTTCAATTTTTCCTGCATACTGTAAACGAGACAGTAAAGATACTACTGTATTATCTTATAGTGTCATTGACTTGAGTTATGACACTGCCAATGGTAATGATGCTTTAACATTATGATAAATAGATGGTGATACTGTCAACATCATATAATTAAAATAAATACTGATGATAATAATGTTGATAATATTGTATTTTATTATCCTAATGTCAGTTGGTGTGTCTGTACGTTGTGGAAAGTGAAAAATAATTATGCTGTTTGTGTGCGCATCACAACAATGCCTTTACAGAAAGAAATCACAAAATAAACAAAGCCAGCACCATGGTGACAGTATTTTCAACAGACGGTGCTCTCCCGCAGTCTTGAATTGGACCTGTAACAACATTGTTTAACACATTACCAAGAAAAAATGGCCTATTTTGTATCACATTATTGTCCGTGGTATACCAGAATCTGATATTTTATTCAGCTAAAAGACACAGCTTTACAGGTAAACTGTAACAGGGTCAGTGTTGCATTTATTTCACTTGAATTCAGAACAAAATCCAATCATCTGCAATTTCAACACAGGCAATATCACTGCACTCACGCTGTTTCAGCTTACAGTTTTTGTCAAACTTTTTGATTAAATACTGCACACACGGGCACACAAATGTACATGTTTACACAAACAAAACCAATCACAATCAGACACAATCACTCCTTGTCAGCCTTCAGTCAGTGCTCCACAAAATAGCTAGCTAGCCCCCTCTCTCACTGACACACACACTCAAGGGTGTAATAAATTTCCCCATCACCACCGCAGAAAATTGTCTATGGATATACACGCACATCCTTGATACATGATTATTAAACAAATAGTGGACAGCAGAGAGGCAGTGGATATGATTTGGCAAGCAAAAGAGAGAGGGCTGGAGAGGGAAACAGAGAGAGAGAGAAATGGAGAAATGGAGAAGAGGAGGAGATGATTATGAGGTTATATTGGCAAATGGATATGTGAGAATCATTCAGTAAATGACAGAAAGATGGCGTAATATTTACCAAATGGTTGAATGAAAGATATACTGAATTATTCAACAAATGGCCTGGAGATGCAGAGCGAAGGAGCAGGGTGATGGGATAAAGACACAGAGACGGGGAGAGAAGGGCAGAAGACAGAGCAATTTACCAAATGGTCAATGGGACACACGACAGATATTGTTGCAGCCTTGTCAAAATCGAGAGGAGGGAGGACAGGAGAGGATACAGAAGGGGAGGAAACAAGGGGAGGAGGTGTGAGAAGAGGAGACGAGATGGTAATTGGGCCATCATGTCACTGAAAGCAAATAACCATAGCCATAATGACACCACACACTTAGAGACAAAATGTGTCTGTGTGCGTGTGTGCATGTGTGTGTAGTATATTATTTGCTACCCATTTATCAATTACAGTTTCTGCTGTATCATCAAAAGAGTCTGGAATGGTTTCTTTGTCCTTTCAACATGTCTGTGTATGTGTGTGCACATTATTGTGTGCGTATATATTTGCAGCTGAGTATCACTTCTCGTATTTTCCTATTTACTACTTACAGTGTCTGTGAAGTGAAGCGAAAATTTACCTTGAGAAAGAACGAACCGTGAGAAACTGCTGCTCAGGAAAGCCACTAAAACACAAACAAGCATTTATCTATGCATTATTTTATCTAATTCTATTTGTGATTATATTTGGCACAATCATATCTTGATTACAGTCGACCACAATTAGATTAGATTTTTTGGAATTGTTTGCTATTAAATTCATTTTTAGCTTGCCAAAAAACACAGTATATAATGTTTGTAATAATTACCATATTCAAAATTACTTACATCTTTACACATTGAGACAAAAAGTGTCTAAGCAGGGCAAGTTGTTTTCCTGTACTTGTCACTCGTCTTTCTGAGCAACCTTAAAGGCAACTAGTGTTGAAGAACAAGGCAATAAATGCAGGTCATCGTCCGCTAGATTCCACTTTCTGTGATTGCTGCGTATTACTGATTCTCAAAACATGAACACTGACATGAGAGCCATTGTACTCACTGACTTGTTATGCAGAATGACATCAATTTCATATCCACAGGGTCCATAAAGGTTTGTCTAAAAGATGATTGCAGTGCAACTTCTGTGTCCAATTCAATTTCTCTGAAATTTTACACAGTACTTCAAGGGCATAGTTGCATGCATTTCATGCTGATGGACCATTGTCACCTTGTCAAAATGAAGTTGATTAGCTGACGCTGCCATGGTATTTGCAGGACCAAATCCTGCCAGGGCCCCTTGGGAATTTGTACAAGAGATTCAAAATTACTGAGTCACGGCCATTAACAAGTGATGATTCTGCATTTAACACAACAGATGGAAGAATTAAATCATATTTTGCTGCAATTGGGCCATGTATTCAAGAGTTGTAGAAGTGTACGTCAAATAAGCACCACACTTAATACTTTGACAGTCACTTAGGGAAAGCCTATATGGGATATAAAATGAAGAAATGATATGCTATGTACCAAATTTAATGAAGATTGGACCAGATTTCTAGCAAATGGGAATCCCTGATGAAGAAGAAGCACATGCCCAAACATTATTCATGTTGCTTGTACATTCACTGAAATCCAAATAGTATGTGTTTTATGCAAACCTGCACTTACTTTCATTGGAATCGATTCTAAAAAGCTTAATAAAACTGTTGCTATAAATGTAAGAATTCAAAGTAACAGCAGATTTACACATTGTTGTCACACATAATTGCTAAAAATGTACAAGTCAACTCAGGATCCCACAGTTCATTGGGATCCTGATCTGATCGGACCAGTGTTCATGGCCATAAACCTGCATCAACTCCAACCACCTTTTGTCCTGTCGAAAAATGCGGTTTCTTCACAGTTCAACCTGTGGAAATAGGCTAGCTTGACATTGTGTTTTAGAGGTTAATTTACAAAGTGAGCCCTGATTTTTGTTTTTGCAGTGTATTCTGACATTTTCTGCTACACAGTTTTGAAGAAGAAACACAGCACTTATCAGCATAGACACATGCATGCACACATACACTCACAAAGCCTTGCTGTTACTAAGTGGAAGCCAGTTCCATAATTATGTTTCCTCTCTGTCTGTCTGATTACCAAAATAACAATTTCAAGATGGAAGCGGTATGCAAATAATGCAGCGTGCGAATCTGTGAGTATTTCTGTTTTTGTATTTCTGTGTGCGAGAGAGAGATAATCAGATGCCAACTGAGCTGTGAAAGTGATTGCCGTGGAGCACAGTGTAAGAGAGGGAACAATCAAAGAAACACACTACTTATCACACACACACAACACACAGTAGGACACAACTAATATGGGAATTTTGGATCTAAGATTGCAATTTGGTAAGTAATTATGATTTGCTACTTTTTCGGTTTTCACATGACTATCAGATATACTTTCATCTCTTAACAACATATCAACAACATAATTGCAGAAGTAGGAGGAGCAGATCATGAATCATCTACAGCAGCTGCATCATATGTACACTTGATGTAATTATATGTTTTGTAGTGGTGTATACTTGTGTTTTTAAAATTTTCCCGCTTTGACACTTTGATACTTCCAATCTTTCTTACTCCCTATGAGCCCACACCTGCGGCTGAATTGCACTGAAAACTGCAAGTCATTGCATTACCTGAAAAGCAAACAAAACAAACAAACATGCTAAGCACACAGCTCTGCCCTGTGAAGACCAGCCACTTTGATTTACGTTGCTGCTTGCGGTTTGAAAACAGATCCTTGCCCTATATTATATTATTTTTTCTTCTGTGTTGCATTGCAGTGACGTGGCTAGCCAATCACAAACAAAATGGGGTGAAATTTACAGCTGCTATGTGGCTAATTGTGGCACACTTTAGTCTTGTTTCTATACTTTAATTAATTCATTAATCCTACCTTCTGTCTCCCATTTACCAGTCCGTCTCTTTCTCCACAACAGCCCCTTCCCTGTCTTTCTACTTCCTTTCTTCCACTGCGTTTCATCCTTTCCTTTGTGTCTTCTCTCTGTTCTGATTCTGTGATTGGAGTGTGACCTCTTGTTTCCTACCTTTGACATGAGGAGATCTGACTTGACCCATGCATAATTGCACAATTGTCTATGTCACTCTGCGTGTGTGTGTGTGTGTGTGTGTGTGTGTGTGTGTGTGTGTGTGTGTGTGAGAATGTCTAACATGGGTGTCTTTGCATATTGATGTGTGTGCAGAGCTGCTATGTCTTTCTCTTTCTTCTGCTCATTCTTCGTGTGTGTGTGTTGTGTCAGCTGCAATGTCATAGGTCACACCCTCAACACCTCTCCTCTGTTCTGTCTTCCCCTCCTCGTTAAACACTAGTTTAGAGGTCCTCAATTTAGAGGAGATAACAAGCACAGGTCAATTAAGAGAGGAGATAACAAGGCAAAATGTGATAGAGGGACAACACCTGGGGGCTGCTTCACACATTAATGAGACATCGCAGAGACAGACAGGAGTGTGCAAGGGGAAGAAATTTTGTTACAGATTCAAACCTTCTTCCATACAGTTACTGCGTATGAAAAGAAGGTTCACAAAGCTTTAGCCATCTCCGCAGTGTTGACCGGTGCCTACAGTATGCCAGTTAGCCAACTCGTCAACTGATACAGGTATGCTAAATATTTTAGTTGATATTTGGTGTCTAGGCTTTGAACTCATCACTCCCACAAAGACACAAGTACAGCATAGAAGAACTTTGAGTCAGAGCCTACAGATGGATGTCGTTGTGGAGGTGGGGCTAATGAAAAGCTATATGAAAAGCAGCAACAGCAAGTAGCAGCAGCAAATGATCACAGCAATTAACAGCACAGCTTTCAGGTGAGCAGTGCAGCAACAAGCACAGCAAACAGTCATGCATAAAGGCTTTAAAATACCGCTCTCCTGGAAAGACAATGATGTATATACAGGTACGCTGCCTAGGGTGGAGTATGTCATATGAATGTAACACTTGAATCGTCTGCCTAAACTAGCCTGTTTGCTTTGCTTGAATTTTGCAGTGCCACTGGCTATGTCTACATCAGTTACCTCAAGTGTTTTTGAACTAGGAGGGATGTATACAAAACCCATATTCACCATTATATGAAAGAACAAGGGTTGTCTCACATAACTTCATCTTATGTTTCCTGTAACTTGAAAAAAACTGAACAAACTCCCTTCTAACCCAAAGTATTCCCACAACAGTCCTGCTGTTATGCTTTGCCCTGCACTTGCACATATCTACAGACCAGCAGAGTTGAGTTGGGGTCCATCAAAAAGCTGCAGACTGAGGACTTACAAATTGTAAAACTTTCTCAGATTAAGTGTTTTCCCTAATATTTTATCTTGGACAGGACAGTAAAACTACCCATTAAAGTAATTACAATTACAATTATTTGATCTTGTTATCAACTCCTTAAAGAAAATGAAACATAAAATTTAGGGGTTTTTTAGTCCAGGAAGAAAAAACCTCTATAACACTGGTGGCAGACAACATGACAGACCAACGTCTGATATGACCAATATAAGACAGAAATGGCAGCTTAGTTTAACTTAACCACATAGTAGAGTGAAGTTGCATCATTTTTGAAAAGGGAAAAAAAGAAAGCTGAAGGCAGACAGATAAATAGATCAGACGAGGTGCTGCATTTCACTGTGCTACAGAGAGCACTGCTCAGTTTCTGATTCAATACCATGCATACAGTGAAGGTTCCCATATAACCAGTTCTATATGATGAACAATCCCACAGCAGAAACAACAAAGAAAGCAGTTCTGTCTATTGTGCAACATCTTGTGGTATGCCAAATTGACCATCTCATCACATGTAATAACATATTGCTCCCAAGCTGTCCTAACATTGACATCTGTATCAATCTTTATCTTTTTGCTTTACTGAGCTGTCTAGTGCCCCATTTCATGCTGGCCTCTCACAGCCGTGGATGTCTACTATGTGTAAAATCGTATTCTTCCGATTTCAAACATCCATGAAAATTGCCACATTTGATGACAACGATCCAATGTAACAGCCTCTGATGAAGAGTCTCAACGTCAAGTGACTTTTTCACGGAAACATATCAGTCAAACACTGAGCACAAGATATTCTCTCCAGCTGCCAAGACTTAGATCAGATTTACTTTGATCGCCACATCAAATTTTCAAATTCCTGCCACTTTTAAGTGATATAGCTGAATATCAAGACTCTGCATGACCAATCAGCACAACATTTGGTGAGTGGCTATTCGAGCTGCTCCTCTACTGTGTGCCAAGTTTGGGAAAAAACTGGCAGGGTTATTATGTCTAAACTGGTAGTGAGCTCTCCAATGCCCCCATATTGTTATTCTGGCCTAAAATGGAGGGTTGGCATAGTAACCGTCATGGAGGCAGCAAATCCAGCAACCTCATCTAACACATGTAGTACAGTAATTCTTCTGTCTTTTATCCATACTGAAACAGTAGGTGGTGTTTTTAATAGTGTTTTGTGCACAGTTTGGTTCAGTAAACCTACAGTTAGGCACATGGACATACTGTATTTTGTACTGGCACATGTTGAAACTTGGTGGGGATGTCTGCTTTATGATGATTATCTCTAAGTGATGCACAAAAATACACAATGTTGATGCTGTACAATTGACTTCAGGACCCATGTGTGTATGTTCAGGGAACACTAAGTTGAAGCATAAGGCTAGTTTCATATCAGGCAGTGTTTTGTGCACAGTTTGGTTCAGTAAACCTACAGTTAGGCACATGGACATACTGTATTTTGTACTGGCACATGTTGAAACTTGGTGGGGATGTCTGCTTTATGATGATTATCTCTAAGTGATGCACAAAAATACACAATGTTGATGCTGTACAATTGACATCAGGACCCATGTGTGTATGTTCAGGGAACACTAAGTTGAAGCATAAGGCTAGTTTCATATCAGGCAGTAGGTACTAGGTTGGTTATGAAGAAATAATGAGGCTCATTCCCAATCATTTTCTAATTTTCCACTCGTCTTCATAAACACTGAATGAGAGAAAAATAAGAAAAGCCACCGTCTGATTCATGAAACTTGTGCAGACCACTGATTTGTTCTTACCCACATGAAAATCTTTGAGAATCATGATTGTACTAAAACTGGATATGTGTTCTAGGAAATCTGTCACTAGCATCTCTGGAGAACATCTACCCCAGATAACAGGTGTCAAAGTCCGGTATTTAGAAACTCCAATTGTATCTGTGCTGGAAAGCAGGAAGTGTGCCTAAAAAAAGTGGCAATGGATGGCAATGTTAGTCTGCCAGTCAGTCCACCACTTTGGTCTAGACTGATATATCTCAACATCTATTGGATGAATTAAGATTAAATTTTGTACGCACATGTATGGGCCCCTGAGGATGAATCCTATTGACCTACTGACTTTTCCTCTAGCGCCACCATGAGGTTAAAATCTGTGGTTTTTGAAATGTCTTAGCAACTATTGGATGAATTGCCATGAAATATGGTACAGACAATTATGTCCCCCTCCGGATCAATTGCAACAAATTTGATGATGATAATTAGCGATAATTACCAAATGACTCTTAGTCTTGTTAAATTACACTTTAACATGGAAATGTGATCAATATTGAAAATACTATAGGGGATATTAATATAATAATAAAAATATCTAATATCTGGTTGGTAATTTCCTGAAATCAATTGTATTTTAGTTTGATATTTCACAGACTAAAACTACAAACCATAATATGATTTTGTGAGAAATATTTTTGGAAAAAAGAAAACATTACTTAATCCCACAAACATTCTTAATTTGTGAATATTTTACTCCAATAAGATCAAATTTGTGTGAACGAAAATTTTCTAAATGAGTCCCAATATTCTTGCCGGTATGTGTATGGTTGGTGAAAAACCTTAGTGACTGTCAGGCTTTTAATGTGCAGCCACCACGCCTCTCGAACTGTCCTCTAAAGCACTTTGGTGTTATCAGTTTAAATGTTCATACAGTGAGACCAGCGTGTGTTAGTCAGCTAATACATCAGAAACTGTGAATTTCAGACCTCATTATCTCTGCTGTTTCAAAAAGGCCATTTCACAGGTCTTCTCATGCCCACTGAACTGTTCAGATATCACAAATCCCTGAAATAATTAATATTCAGATTTAAGCCTTTTTAATTGCTCTAACAGCTCAATTTCCACTGTTCAGATTTCTAAGCCACAGCCAAAACATATGGGTGTGGTTTCTCGGGCCTTTTGGAGTCATTTATTTCTGGCTTTTTACACTTTTCACATGATTTCATGTGTAATTACCTTGAAACCAGGCTGAGCATTTCACAAGCATTCCACTAAGGAAAGCAGGGAGCGACAGAGCACTAGGCTGCAGGTCTGAGACTTACTAAAGGGAAGCCATAGTTACTCTATGTGTACATGTGTGTGTGCATGTGTGCACGTACATATGTTAAGGGACTGAGATTTCGGCACTAACCATTAAAAAACTGTTCGTGTGTGAAAGTATGTAACAGACTTAAATCTTGATGACATATACAAGAAAGACAGCCAGAGAGAGAGAGAGACAGAGCCTGTGTGTATGTCCTTGTGTGTGATTGCTCCCTGAGATACTTGATATTTAATGAGGGCAGGGAAAAGTGGAAAGAAAAGGCCATCCAGGCTCTGAGTGGTTGTTTTCTCTGTGCATTTCTGAGTTTTGTGTGTGAAATGTTTAAGTGGATGTTCTCTCTCTGTGTACTTAGATATGTGTTTGTTTGTGTGTACCTGTACCAGTATAGTCATAGGGGCTTGTGTTGCTAAATACTCCATAGCCCAGTCTGGTATAAGTGATTTTGGGTTGTTACTGTGACAGGTTTTAATATATGCTGCAATGTCATGTTTGAGGCACTGCCAGAAAAAAAAGCAAGACACAGTAGTAGTGTAGGTCTTCTCAACACCCAAATAACCAACAACATTGTCATGGGAAAGCTGCCCCATGGCTGGAGGAACCTTTACCTTGCAAGTCAATACTTCCAATGAAGGATCGGGTGCTGTCTTGTTGCAAAATAAAGTTCAGTGGGTTGATAGATCTTCTTTTCTAAGAGGTTTAATAATGTATACATATCATTTTACCCCACACTTCACAGTTCACACTGTCTATCTCACAAAATTCTGTAAGGACTATGATGCATCATGTGATCAGAGCTGATAAAAGGTCCGCTCAGATCAACTCTGGTATTATACTTGAGACATGAGACCCATGGAAATACATCAGGACCTGGCTTGACTCGGGTCCCAGGTAAGGTCTCATGTAATAGGAGTTGAGTGGAGCTGTGAAAACCTCTAGTTCCAGGTCATGTCTAGGTGCTTCCACACCACTCTGTCCTGCTCCCCTGCTGATATGTTCATCACCACAGGTGTCAATAACTGGGATTTGTAGTTAGTTTATTCCCTTCCTGTGTGCGTCGTCTTTGACTGGTCAATAGACAGCTACCACATTGTCCTTGACAGAGACAGACCCAGGTGACATGGACTCCTTGACAGCTGGGGCACTGCCTCTGCTGAAGCCTTCCTCCGCCTTTGTGGTGTACCACCTTTTGGCCAACCATCATCGTTAAGCCATTAAGACAAGATAGTGACTCTCCAGAGAATAGTATGTTCCCAACTCACATATTTTCACCTGAAATTGGCTAAAAACCTTGCATTTTTGTCACATTGAGGACTCATCCAGGCCATCCTCACACACAACGCATATGTGAAGTTATTCATGTAATATTTCACATGTGAAATGTCCAAAAACAAGTACTGTATGTACCTTTATGTGAATAGTCACTTGTACTTTTTTGCATCAGAATACACACACACACAGTAAAAAAAAATCTTTGTGTGTATGTGCACACACACATGCAAGTGTATTGACCTATATAGCTGCCTACCAGTATGGTGTAAATCCACTGAGTTGGGAAGGTTGTCTGAAGTCAACTCTGCTCGGCGCACACTGCATTCAGCTGTCATTCTGGATAACTCACACATGTGTAAACACACACACAAACATACATAGCATGAATAGTTGAAAATCAATGTACACATTCATAAAGTGCACACAGCATATTTTATAGTAGATTTAGAGAAAGGGCAATGTTTTTGCATGAGAGACTACTGAGGCAGTCAAATTGGCAGAAGATTGAACATTTATCCTTTTTCTCTTTTGCACGGGGGATGCACACATGAAAGCATACACACAGAAATGTGTAACATAGTACACTCAGAAGCTAAGTCCTCACTTACTAAAAGCAATGAACATATACACAAACAAAAAACACCTGGAAATAAACACACAGATGTGTAGACTAATGCTACGGTTACACCACTTAAAAACACAGATAAAAAATATGACACTTGTAGTAGTGGTTCAGAGATGCAATGAGGCCAAATAGATGGTGCCCAAATCACAAAACCTAAAAAGATTATTTAAAAAAGGTGTCCTGTCGAGTTTTCTTGTGAACAAACAAAAGCTATACTTACTGTTGGGCCTCACCACGTGTGGAGAACAAAGACAGCCACCTACTTGGAAAAGGTAAAGCCTTGACCAAGTGGCCCGAAAGGGAAACAAAGATCAAACAGTAAAATGGCACCAAATCTCCACCAGCCGTTAATCTACACTCAGACGCGACATTTCATCTTGAATCCAAACAGTGGTTTTTTACTGGACAAACCGCCAGCCAGAGTGCAGGGAGTCCTGGTGCTCCGCCATGACATCATCACCTCCATAAAGCTGAGCACATCAGTCTGCTCGCAGTCTTTCTATTGTGACTTCAGTTGCTTCAGGAAACATCTCACATGAACTATAACTCCCTAAGAAACATGTTGAATGAAAGTTTGCCGCTGTGTTCCTGTGTTAAAGGGGCAGCTATTGTGCTTTGCCATGGTATTTGAGATTTCTTGTGCCTTACTCTGTGTGCTTTCCTTTCTCTTTCCTCTCCACTAACCCACAGAACTTTACACATACATACACACACACACACCCCTCAAACGACCCAGATAGCGTGGTAGCCTAACTAGCTACGCTCCACGCCATCTTGAGGACAAATAGAGCGTGTCCTCCATATTGGTTCTCCCCTTTGTTTGAGTTTTACGGGCCTGCCAGCCATTTTGGATCTGTGCATGACGACAACCCATGTGGTCACGTCCTCCATCTTCCTTGCAACCCCCACTCTAGTCTCCCACACACACATACACACACACCCAGTATGCTTGCTGACTGTCGTATGGTTATTGTGATTTGATAGTGGTTGTTGGCTGAAATTGATTATTAATCAAATCTAAGGTTAAATAAATGCTATTGTATCTTTAAAGAGCAGTTAACTGTGGTTATTTTGTGTATGTGTTGTAATAAGAACTGGTTGTGACAGTCAGTGCTCAGATCTCACCCTTCACTGTTCACTATTATTAATTTCACTTTTTAAGTTTTTTTATAAATCCAGCATTGTTTACATCCATGTTTATGGTGGTGTCAGTCACCTGTAGATCAGTGGAATAGCATGAAACCATTGGCAGGACAGTGTATCATGTCAACCACATGTATGTGTATCCTCGTGCACGTGCATGAGATAAACAAAATGCAGACTCATAGAAAACCACCTGCATATAGCTACTAGAGGCCAAAAACTCCACGGGGAACCTTTCATATGGCAAGAGGAACTGTGTTGAAAATCTTATTCATGATTTTAAGTGATCAACATGAACAATCTGTCTACACAGAAAAGCTGTGGTTCAAGTGGTCACACTGTGACTATCATGTTTGAAGTTATCATCCTGATTGTTTAATCATATTCCAGGTTATGGTCAGTCTTAGGGTTGTGGTTTGGCCAAATGGTCAGAGTTACACTTACAAAGCCTTTGAAGTTGCACCAAATTGGCAAGTCATCTGAAAGCTAAGTGTCTCCACTAGACTATCTGGTCCAGAGCACCAAAACAATTTGCCATGGTCTGTTGGGCTGTCTTTCAGATGTTCACTTTAGAAGAAAGCCAAATAATACAATGATCTGTCCTACTGTGTCTGTTGTCAGCTAGTAAACATAGGGTCAAATCTGTTATACCGCGGTCAGCCATCTTGTGGGATTCATTAAGTCTGATGATTGTTCTAAATGGTTGTGTAACGGCTGAGGAATATGAGGCAATTTTACAGAACCAGGTGCACCCAGTGGAACAGACACTCTTCCCCATATCCCTGGATGAAAATGGCCTCTCACACACTGCTAAACAAAGTGGTTTCATGACAACCTGGTCTACCAAATTTTTAAAATGAAATGAGCACAAAGTCATGAAATGCAAACAGGGGTTTTTATGTTTGACAATATACAGAAATGTTTTTCAATCCTAAAAAAAGGTACACAGGGAGGACAGTATGGTAGATACAACAGGCAGTAATAAAATGGCACACTTGGACATGGTACAATGCAAAGTGAGTACATGCTAGGTTTCAATAAAGATGAATAATAAATAGACACCATAGTGAGTAACCAGGGGAAGAAGAAATAAATGTAGTGATATTTAAGGGAAATATAGACAAGCTTCAATGTGTATTTTAAGACTTGAGTGATAGGTAAATTTGAGTGCATCCAAATAGTTTGGAAACAGAAACTTGTGTTGTCCTAATTGTTATAGTCATAGCACCAAATTAAGCATTCAAAAGTTTAAAGATCAGTGATTTGTCTTCTAATGCAATATAATCAAATTCTATTCAAACTTGGTATCTCCATTATCCTTGACAGGTAGAAAGTCTAATATATCAATGTGGTATCATGAGGGGAATCCAAAAACCTATCCTGTGAGACAAAACAATGTGCATTATCTATAGCATAAGAACATGCAATTCAAATGATGAAAAACATTGTTTAAAAATTGTTGTTGCAGCTTTTTCGACCTAAAAGAGTGAGATAAATCTTAATGTATGTCAACTAATTGCTCACATATATGAATCTGATTGTACAAAATCAAAATTAGGTTGAGACACAGTCTTATCTCTAATGACATGTATGATGGTCTTACAAAGTGATTCTGATTTGCTGTCTGACTGTCTGCCCTGCAGGAGAAAAGCCACCTTTTCACCACACAGAAAACACTATATTCCAAAAATCACAAAATGAGATAATTTCATTATTGCAATCAAACAGAAATACCTTATTTTTTTCTTATTTATTTATTTTTTTACCTTTTTCAGTCTTTAAACCCTGAGGGGGGCAGAGGATGACTAAAGAAATATACTATACATATGTCATTACTAATACATTATCTGTCTTTCTACTCTATTATATAATATTCTGAATGTGTTAGCTGTATAAATGAAAAAAGTCTAGAGGCAGTGCGGGGAGATGCATGGCTGCATCTGTCAAGATTTTCCTTGAGCAATAAAAATGACTGCATTCACAAAGTTCAACAAATAAACAGCAAATAAACATGGCTACTCCAGCAGTAGTTGAGAGTTTGACAGGCATTTTGTATTAAACCACCAGATTTTGCACATGCAGTCAATGTCTTTAAAATTCTTGTACAATAAAATTTAAATCCACTTCATAGTATTGTATTCTTGTCAGGTCAAAAGCCTCTGAAACACCATTTACTGTAGCCTACTGCCCCTTCCATCACTCTTGAGTTATATCATACAGCTCCTTGAAGAACAGGCATCTGATATGCTCAGCAGTACAAACAGCTTGCTGAACCTTGTCCTTGGAACAGGAGGAGGTGCAGCCATATTAGACAACTTGGGGGCATGATCAAGGCTTGGAACAGGGTTGACTGTGAGGACTGATTAACAATGAGCTTCCTTAGTTGCCACTGGAACAACATTCTGTTGTGTTGTCTTCATTAGTTAGTAAATTTTCACATCTCACTGGAGGGTGTTCATGACGGCCTTCAACTGAAAACTAAATTATTTCACTTATTTATTTTTATTGTGTTTCTTTATGTTTATACATTATATGCCAAGGACAGGCAGCAGTTTCTGTAGGTTTTCATTCCACCTGGGTCAGAAAGTATATGTGTATAAATCTAGCCAAAGTTTGGCTGGTGATGCTAAGGGGCAGACTATGAGCTCACCAATAGTGATAAGTTTCTTCCACTTGGAAGCATGAATATCCACAGCAAATATTGCATATTTATACCTAACAGGTCATGAGATACCCATATTGGAAAAATAAAAGCTTGAAATACAGAGGGCACAAGAAAAAAACTTATAGACAGTGATGTTGCTGCGCCCTGCGTCTCTGATGCATTAAAATCCGAAAGGACGCCGTAACCTAACTATCGACACATCCAGGGAATGCACCCTATTTTTTCCCCTGACAATGCTACATTGTGAAGAACAAATACGTGTTCAAATCATATAAATAAACTCAAGAAACCTTGCTCTTGAAAACCTTGGTGTAATTTATTATCAGACTGCAGCCTGGTCTCTGTGTCAGGGCTGAGCACACACACATACACACAGGGAGCGCAGTCAGAACAGCAGAGAGGTGGTGGAGATTACTCAAATCGTAGTTTGTCACGTATCTTAAAATTTGGCAAATTCTTGTGAACGTACTGCCAGCTGAGACAAACCAGCCCCTCCTCTCTCTACCAGCGGTAACTTACCTGTAGGTAGTGAATCACATCAGCAGCAGTGGGAGGAGGAGAGACGACAGGAGGAAGGGCTGATTCTGACTGATGTCTGAGTTCTTCATTCTTTCTAAACGTCACTCAGTATTTTGATGTCAGGAATATGATTTATTTTATTGAGATTTTAGATTTGTTTCCAGTGAGATACAGAGTACATATAGTGACTTTGCTGTTATAAATATTACTGTTGCTGCTCTAGAAACAACATTTAGTTATATTTAAAATATAAAATTCTAATCCTTTTCTGAATTTATTCTTTTTTTAAAGAATATATTTAAAAAAAAAACAATTATTTAGTAATGAAAAAGAACTGATGAGTATAAATAAGAGTAGTAGTATCAATGAAATCCTAATGATACCCATCCCCAAACACGAGTTTAACACTATGCCTACAATTTGTCAAAAAAAAAACAAAACAAAAAAGCCACACATTTTATTGGGGACCCACTAAATTTTCCGAGGACCCACTCAGATGACCACCTGTGGGTCCCGTGGACTCACTACATTGAAAACCTATCAACATCACATAATAGTCAGATTTCCTTCTCTTGACAGTGTGAATGTTGATCCTTTCCTCTCCATTCCTTAGTTGGTCACAAAGTTGGAAGCAAACATACAAAAGCAATGTCTAAAGATCACTACTGTTTTGAAGGTAATATTCCGATTTTCCATGTTGTAAACTACTAATTTAAATAAAAGGAAATGATAAATGATCACTTTTGTTTACTCAATACAGTTCTTCAACTTTAATCAGTGGATATTTGGGAGGCTGTAGACTGAGTAGACAAAACCTGCACATCTCAAAGTTTTTATGAGAGAATGTATTGCTACTGCAGTGCACACCTAATCAAAGAAAGAAAACAGAAACAGAAGTCCTTCTAAACTATTCTCAGTGTTACAAAGTCCATCAAAAGGTAGAGATGAAATTAGTTTCAAAGATCAAAAGAAACAATGATTAAAGGATAAAAGAGACTGAATGATAAAAAGATTTGGTTCTTACACTTGGGCCACACTGCCTACCTCTACCTGTGCATGCGTACCCTGCTGCTGCGCTGCTGTAGCGCTGCACCTGCCAGCCCTAGCTTTCTACATAGCTTTCCTTTGATAAATACAATACAATACAATAAAAGCCTTGTTAAAAAATTAAGGGATTCTGTCCACAGGAACGCATGAAGGCTTTTAATCTGAAACGGGTACAGGAGGTGTAATGTTGCTGGTATGATGTCCATATGACTGGTATGATCAATCTATCACTATCCCTCTCTAGATGAAGCATTGCTGCAGCTGCGCTGGTCACGTGGGCTATGTGGCCTGGCTGTTAGGACATTCAGCTTTAAAGAGACTTGTCTCCATACCAGTCATCAAGTTCAGTGTCAAAACACATTTTACATGGCTCACACAAGTCATCAAAAATAGTGCCCATACAACATTTTCTTGATTGGACTAAATATCATCTGATTGTATTCTGCACAAAATATAGCCCACAAAATATTACCACAATTAGCTATTGACTGTCGATGCAAGGTCAATAAAACCTACATTACAACTGATTACAATTGAATCCCTGATTTGTGACAATTTCTTGTAATGTTATCTATACAACCTTTAAAAACAAAAACAGTCAACCTTTCAAGGCTTTCAGTCTTATGATCATAGGTTTAATTGGTAGAGTCTATTGAATAATACAATAGCCACAGATGCACCTTACTGACCAACTGAACCACCTACACTCAACCATCCCTTCTAACAACATACCCTCACCATCACACACAGGCCAAGGTGCCATCCAGCACTCTATTAGCCCTCCAGTTTTATTTGTCTGAGAGCAGGTGCTCCCAACTGTCCCAGATACCACTGCATGTTCTGTCTAATCACACACTTTTTTGGATGGCCATGTGCCTCACACTACAGGACAGCAGTAAATAAAAAAATAAAAAGGATGATGTAATCTAACCGGGCAGCAAATGTAACTGGAACAAAGTGTTGCAAAATCTAATATATTGAGATTTTTTTTTTTATTTCCATTTTCTCCCTGGACTCAACAAACATAATACTAGCTATTCAAATCCGGTACAGAATAAAAGCAAGCACTACCTGATCGGTGCAGTGGTTTATCACCAGTGAGTACTTGAAAGACATCAAATTTGTATACTACATTCATCTAATAATAAGTCCCATAACAAACCATGTTTCTCCAACACGGACTGAATAAGCACAATGGAGAGACTGCTGCCATTGTGGGCTCTTGTTATTACCATTGCCAGCATTTCAATTCTGCCTGAAAGACCTTTAAGACCTTGTTTTCGAGCAAACAATATCGTTAGGTCAGCACCTCTAACCCAGGGGTGGTGTATGTATGACATCAGTAAACCCTGGTTGGGGCACAAATACCTTAGCAAGGCTCTGCTATTGGTACCTCTTCTTTGTGACCCAGTGTTAGATGACAGTCACAAAAGACCAGCTTGTGCTATTTGGCAATTATTATTAACCTGAAACTGGGGAGAAATAAAAGCACCTTTTCTCCCCTGTAGAAAGTCTCAGTGGGTATCTCTGTAATACAAGCAGTTGAAAGATGCGGTGTCCTCAGAGCTTGGTAAGAACATAATGTTACACCAAAATTTCAGACTGAAATCAATGTATTTTAATAGAATCGCTGCAATTAGTGGATTAGTGAACAATGACATGCCAGTTGGCATCGTTGACCAACTGCAAAATATGTTGAGATAGTTGACCTTTTGAGGGAATAAAGATAACCAGGGAGACCAACATGGAGGAAGCTATAACAGAAGCTATTATATTTCCTGTGTTGCACAACCTTTACTTCATGGCCAACAACTACTGTATAGTGCTTTCCATATCAAACCCATTTTGCCCCAAATAAAACTAACCAACATTAGCCAATACAGTAATACGTCCCAAGCTTCCACCACCACCACTCTTATGAGGAAACGCAAATGAATTTTGCGGTGACAATTTCTGGTGTGACTGGGCACTCAGTTTGGGTGCCACCAACCAAAACGTTTGAGGGGCAACATGGCATAGCAGCAGGTGATGCTGCCAACTCAGAAAGCAGGACCCCTCACAAAAATAAATAAAGCAGGAGATGACCCAACATCAATGTTCAGTACAAGGGCGGTGTCTGTGCCACCTTGCGTGGGAATAGGAAGCTCTGTTCTTAACAGACCTCTCAACTCAGTATTTAAAAAAACTAAGGAGGAAGCATTGAAGAAGATATTCAATGATCTTTTGAACTTGACCACACATTCAAAATTTCACACCAATTGGATGTGAGAAAGACTTGACAAGCTTCTTACTCATAACCTATGCTTGTATCTGACAATGAATGCGACTGCTGGTGAAAATGGCAGATTCATTGGCCCCAGCATATCAATGTGCCCCGTGCAGTGCATAATACACAATAAATCAATAAACTGTGCTCTGCAATGTTTTATTTAACATCCTTCATAACATTCTACTTTAAATCTGGAAAAAGATATACTTTTGTAGTAATCACTGTGTAAAACACAAAGCAAACAAAATCTGTGGTAATAGGTTACTAGTATTGATGTGCCGTTAAGCTTAACAATTAACCCTGAACTGCATAAGTCAGCTGACTTTAAAAGACTCAGAGTCTACTGGGCAGCTCCCAAAGGTCAATCTGTAGTATGGAGGTCAAGGAGGGTGCTGCTGGGAAAAAAAAGCATGCGTGCTTTGATAACAATCCCTGGATTAACAAATGTGAAAATATACACACACCAGGCAGTCCAATACTACCAGAGCAGACATTTTATTTAACCCTGAGCCTTGATTAACTCAGTACAGAGCAAGATCTGGAAATGCGCACACACACTACTAATTCAGGCTTTGGCTCATATAGCCAGTACACAAAAGGCTCTCATTAAAACTGTGTGTGTTAAGCATGGGTTTCTCTTTCCTCTTGTTATAGAGAACTAAGGGCAGAAGAGAGAGAGAAAATGAATACAGAGAGATGACATTTGGGACAAAATGATTCATAATTCAATTCTACCATTCAAGCAAACTTGAAGTGAAACAAGAGCACAGTTCTTTTGTTACATGAATTGATGATATGGGTCTTTTATGCAAAGCTCTGAAAATCTGACTCATCACACAAATACTGTAACTGTATCTAAAATTGGCCAACTGAGTGTGTACTGTATGTATGTGTAACAGAAGAAACGACAGGAAATAATTTTTGTAATTTTTATTTCTCATGGTATGTGTTCTATTACACATTTAAAAAGGTGCAATATGTAAGAATTTGAGATTTAAGAGTTTAAAACATTCAAAAATTTACTAAAATTCTCAACAGAATGTGAAGAAATAACAGTTTGGACGTTACGTCAAAGACGTCTATGTATTGTATTGCAGAGATATCTACTGATGTTAGCATGCTAACCAGCTAGCCCCGGCCCTTCCAGTCAATCACCAATTCTTGTTTGGTCGAAATATATCCTTAATTCACAGAGTTAGATGAGAAAAATATTCTGGCTCTACACGCTGTCGCTGCCTCTCTGATGCCCTGCCTCCCTCTCTCTCCTCTCCCACTTGACGCCACACTTGTCCTGTCTTTGTCGTCCCCAGAGTCACAGTCCTGGTCGGAGCTGTAAATCATCTTGGTACTGTATTCCCTGTCATCAAACTGCCTCCATCTGTGCTCCTGTGCTAGGGCCGATGAAGTTCGCTGCACAGCTAAGCTAAGCTTGTCTTTTTCTCATGTTAGGTGTGTTGTTGTGAAGGTAAGATTCGTATGACAACGTTTTGCTCTCTTTGGACTCAAAGAGGCATGTGTATATGATTGATTTGTTTATTTGAGTGTCCTGCACCTTATGGTGACCAGCCCATAAGGGCTTACAAGACACTGGACAACAACAACAACCAGGATGGCCACATGACCAATCACAACATATAGTTCCACAAATTCAACATGTCAAAACATTAATTTTCCATAACAAAAAAGGTCTTATGATGGATAGTGTTCTGTCTTAGTTTCCATGCATTTTCTATAAATCTTGCTAAAGCAAAAACTTCATTAAAAAGGGCCAACTCAACATATTACCTTCAGAAAACCAAAACAAATCAGGGTTCCTCAACTGCATTTTTTCATACAAATGATTCCTCAAGTCGCTGTACATGGGGCAATGGAATACAAAATGATCACAAAAAAAAACTAAGATCACAAAAAACGCATAAACGCTGCTCTTCAGGAATACCTTTATATCTGCCTATCTCAATTGCCAGAGGCAAGGTACCAGTTCTTAACAGAGCACACAGAGACCTCTGCCCTCTCTGTAAATTTGGCTTATTCCAAAGCTCATTCTTCCATTGTTCCTTATGGATTTTTAGTAGTTTTTGTTTGTTTTTTTTACTATATTTATGTTACACTGCAAATTATTGCTGAAAATAAAATGTAAATCAGAAAGAGAGAATATTGTAGAGACTTCTTTTGACCAAGGGTAACCATGTGCTCTGTCCCAGTTAAAAATCTTTTTGATTAGCCTTTCCTCTGGCAACTGGACCAGGCGGTTCCACAGCCAAACTATTTCACATCTCTGCTTTACAAGACATGAGACCCATCCCATGTCCCCTTCAATAGCCCGCTTAGCCGTATATTTATGCACCCCAAGAAAACCCCTCATCACTCAACTCTGAATAGCATTACTGTCAAGGGTATCCTTGAAACCTCACACTCATGCAGCATAAAATAAAATTGAGCCAACCATTAAATAATAAAGTTTTGAAAATTCTGAAAAACCAAGGTCAGGACACAGTTTCATTTTATTCGTCACTAACCTTAACACCTTCCTGCTGACACTGACAATGCTTTACTTGCCTCTGAAACATATTTTCATTAAAGACAAAACCAAGATATTGATAAGAACTGGTGTACTTTAAAAGGCATTGATCCAAACTGAAATGTATGGTTGCTGTACTGCTCACATGCTTTCTAAAATGTATAATCTGTGTTTTTTCACTCTTAATATCAAGTCTCTATTTACTACACCATAAACTCATAATATCCAGCATTTTTGTAAAATACTCT
Organism: Siniperca chuatsi; assembly: GCF_020085105.1. Classification (NCBI taxonomy): domain Eukaryota; kingdom Metazoa; phylum Chordata; class Actinopteri; order Centrarchiformes; family Sinipercidae; genus Siniperca; species Siniperca chuatsi. Next base: position 12,470,375 of record NC_058058.1, on the reverse strand, counting down.
CTTTCCCTACAACCAACACAATGTCATCAGCATATAACTGAATATTGAAGTTCATATTATCAATTGGTATACCTAGATCGGCCTGCTTGATATCTTGAGCTAAATCATTTACATAAAGGGCAAATAAAGCGGGGGATCTCCCTGCTTCACCCCAAATGGAATAGGAAACCAACTAGTCCTGAAATTATTTAACTGTAAACATGCAACTAGGGCCTTGTACAAGGTTTTGATAGTATTGTAAATTTACCATCAATACCAGAGCAAATTAATTTATATTCCAAAAGATCTCTATTGATCCAATCGAAGGCTTTCTTGAAATCCACAAAAGCCCTCTTATAGTCTAGCTCTCACTGAATAGGATATGGCATAAATATGATCAATTCATATTTTTCCTGAAACCATTCTGCTCATCTACCAACATTGCATGAGACTCTAGGTAATTATTAAGTCAATTATTGAGGACACCTGAATACAATTTATAAACTGTACTGATCGGGCTGATACCTCTGTAATATAATAGAACTCTAGGGCAGCTTATGCAGATTTAGGGATGGGTTTGATTATGGATTTGTTCTGCAAAGATGGAATAATACCATTCTGAAAGCACGTTTGACATAGGCAATGCAAAATATTCAACATATTAGGGGCTTTAAGGACCTCATTAGAGATGTCCACCACACCCACAGCTTTATTTAATTTAGCTTTATCTATTACCCTCTGCACCTCCTCCAGTGTAATCTCACTATTCAGCATATGGTTTGAGAAATATGCTGTATTAATCATCCCATTTTCAAGATCACGTTTTAATGTACAGGTTTCATTTCAAAAGTGATCATTAAATAGAGGAGGGCTATTGCATGCATACAAATTACTATACTCTGCTTCCCACTTTTTAATATCTGGTTAGTCTCAAATGAAGAATGTAATATTCTAATTGGAGGGTTTGTCCTCTCTTAAAACGTCTCTTGAAAAATCTCAGCCTTCTATCAAAATTAAACTGTCAACAATTAAATGCATTTTTTAAGTTCCTTCTCTTGCTCTGGTCCTTACACTTAAATATTTTCTCTGCTGAGCACAGGTTAATCCATAACTTTTTAATTCATTATTCCAATATGGTTGTTTTATTCTATAAAACTTCTTCAGACCATCCTTTTTTTTTTTTACAGCGCAATATTTATCCATTTCCTCATACAAAAGGTCACAAAGAAGATCATAACTATAATCCACATTATCCTGCATTTTCTGGCCATTTTCCAATTGATCTATGACCTCAATGAGAGCCTTACGGCATATCTCAGAAGAAAGAAAATTAATAGTTTAGTTTCTATTTCATCTTTTTACTTGCTGCTGAAAGTCTACACTGTTATGGTTGTTAAAGAATGCTCCTTTTTGGAATCGTAGACACAGCACTGAGTAGTCAGGAAGTCTACTACGATCATCAAATCAAAAGAATACCTTCATATCCAACCCTGTCCACAAGATCAGAGGGTGTGTAAATGTTAAATTCAAGACAAGTTTTTAGATCAATGTGTACATGTGCCTTACTCCCATTACCACATTCAGCAAATGTATTATTTCAGGTCTATTGTATTAGGGATTGTGGTACACGATAGTTCTCATGACAGCCGTGGGCACCCGTAAAACTTTTCTTTCATGGAATAGGTTTTTTTGTGTGTGTGTGTCAATGACAAACACACATCAAGATGATTTATTTCATGGTGTTAAGGTAGGCTAAGCCTAAAGTCAATTGTTATAAACACAAAGTCACAAGAGAGACACAAAGTAATAACATTTCCTATTAATTTATATTTTATTGTATTTACATGTTTTGAGTTAGTTTCAAGTTTATGGTCAGTCTGCATTGAACTTGACTGCGTAAGGCATGTCGTTGTAAAGGTAAGATTAGTATGACAGCGTTTTGCTCTCTTTGGACTCAAAACAGGAATAAACCTGAGTTCAACAAAATATGCCAGTGTCCAACATCTGACTGTGCACCAGAACACCACACAGTGTAGTCGGGACCTGCAGACCGTTACATATGCACTGGATCTTATGTCCCATCTGGGGATGAAAAGCTGGTCTGCGCAAGATTAACCATTAAGTCAGAGTTAATACTTGTTTTTACAGTTATCTTAGGACAATGCTGGCAAGTAAAGCTTGTGATCTAACCATCAGACACATTCAATCCAAAACACAAGATACTGTATAGTTTGGAGAGTGTCTGCCACCTAAGATTTAACAGTAGAACAAACTATGTTCTCAAAACATTTAATTTAGTGATAGGGTTTTAGATAACTCGTATATTCCCACACTAACAAATAAAGCAGTTTCCTCTTAAAGTGTAAATGTATCTTGTTTTCTCCAAATAATGGAAACCTCAATCTACGCATATTTGAGCATTAGTGTGTATTTATTTGTTTTTATGTGGCCATCTTTGGTGAGGTAAAACTTTTAGAAAGTGGATTTTGAGCTTACGTTTTACTCCGTTGTAACAAACATGTCTGCTAACCTATCTTTTGCTATTTGTACATTTTACTTCATGTGTTAAAATTGCCAACTGCGAGTATTTATAAAGACCCAGTTTGCTACATTCTTGCATTCTCCTGCTACAACAATGCATTGCAGTTGAAATGGATTGTCTGAAAGGATTAAGGAGGCAGCCAATCTCAGTATGCCTTAAGTGAAGTGCACCATGACATCTTGGACGGGTCACCAGCCAATCACAGAACCAACACAGTTTGACACAGATCGACTCCCTTTCATGCAAAAGGGCAATTTAGAGTGCCCAGTTCATTTGACTTACATGCTTTTGGAAAGTAAGAGTATTTCCACAACAACACAGAAAGGACCAGAGTTGTTGTAAGGCAACAATGCTGTATGCTGAAACGCTATTCTGCTCTCACCTGAGAGTCAAGAAAAATAAGAAATGAAAAATTTTTAAAATCAGTTTTTTAAAAATGCACTGCATCATACACAAAGACTTCACAAGTTCTCTTCCTCAGTTGTAAATGAGTTCACACCTGACAATTAGACAGGAATGGGGTGTCACACTTGACAACACAATTTACTGATGGCTGTTAACATCACAGGAACATACGAGTTGCTGTGAGATATGCCCATCAATGTGACAACAATGACAAAATGTAAGACAAAAATTTTGGTAGTCAGTCAAGCTAAACTTGTCCTGCCTCACCACCTTTGAACTCCCCACACACCATGGAACTATATATAAATGACTACAAATTGTAATGACAGATTTTTGTTGGATTTTACTGGGGCAGCTCAGATCAGTATGTCATTTAGGCTGTCAGGGTCAGCACACCTGTTATTGACTATAGTCCTGTGATCCATTTCTTCCTCACCGCTCCGCATTTGATTGTGTGTTCATGTAAAACTTAGTGGTGTTACAATTCAATACTTCAACTACTACAAACACAAGTCAAAGCAAGTCAATTATTTAAAAACTGCCCTTTGTAGCACTGTTCTTTCAGGCCCAGACTAAGAGAGGCTCAAAAACGAAGGGAAGGGAGAACTGTTTCCAACTTTAAGGGTGATTTTAGGTGGGTCAATATGAGTTAAGAATACAAATGTAAGACTCAAGCCTCTAGCTTGAGGACGGTAAAGTGACGCACTTGACTGTAGTACCTAGTCTTTTCCTGAGTTTCACACAGGGACAAATGAACTGCCAGTTAATCCCAGGACTCTCAAATACTGCATCATCCCTGTGGGTGATACATTGCTGATGAAATCATTGTGAATTATCTGCTGACAATGTTCCAGTCAACCAATGCATTAGCACCAATGACAGTCACATCTTAGTGGGAAATAAACAGTAGCCCCAAATGACCAAAGCTATGTGAACCAAAAAGTGGATATCTGATGGATCAACTCTGCCATTAATTACATAACAACTGGAGGTAGATGCATAATCAGGAACTCTGATGCCATGCAATAAATTTTATGCAGAAAAACAAAAACTCAAATGCATATGCATGCATGCGTGTAGCTGCTGGCTCTAGCCTCGACGATAAAGGATATTTCTGACATTGGCCAGAGTATGAATGGATTTGTAATTTGTGATACATTATGATCAAACAAATAATTAAATATATTTCAAATCAGAGATGCTCTCAAGTAACCCACTGTGTCAGTGCTATAATCAACTTGTGACTAATATTTTAACAAATAGCAATATCAATATCCCCTAATCAATGATTACCACTATCACAAGCTGAGTATGAGGACAGACACAACCTCTTGTACTAAAACCCATTGGGTTGTACTTCATCATGTCATGTCAACTAGCTACCCACCAGAACTAAGTTCAAACATCAAAAATTATATAATTATCTTAAAGTCCAACTGAACTAAAAAAAACATGAGACATTATTTGACTACAAAAAGGACTAAAATGTGATTTCAGTTGGACTTTAAATGATACAAGCATCAATACCAAACAGAGGAATCAAACTTCAACTTCAAAACTTCAAATCCCAGACCTCAATGACATCATTCGCCACTTGTACACTGCCAACATATTCTTCACAAGCTGGTGGTGTCTGTGGTGGTCTCTAGTGACATTTCTTAAACTTAGTCACTTAGTAGTTGTACTTCCCAATTATACAGGATTATTTAAACTGAACATTTTTAAATGAAAGTAACAAAAACAAATCATTACATACAAGCATACACTCAACTCAAAAAGAACATGGGAGCAGTATAACTATCACAATGCTATGCTATATCCTCAGTACAAAACATGATATATATATATATATTCATTTTTTATTTTTTTTCCACCAAATCAACCTGCACCTACATGAAGATCTGTGTTACTGCTCAACACACCTACAGGATAAATCACTGTCAGTACGTTTTTTGTCTGATATACACAAGCCATTCATTTGCTTACTGGTTTGTGAGTGATACTACCAATCTACCAGTCTCCATGCATTTATTTACATTCCAAAAGATATAAATTTACTTTTATCAGATCCCTTTTTCCAGGCTGCTGACAGTTGAGGCAGCAACATGTGTAAGAGTTGACATGGCTGACATCATGACATGCTGACAAAAACATGAAAAGATGTTTAGATGTGGTCTGGATGGGAATCAGCAATGCTGGTGTAGTCCTGGTCTGGCTTCTTGTCCCCACCTTTCCAAAGGGATCTACTGGTAGTTTTTCCTTCATCTTAGTGTTTGCAACATTTCCTCAAAATACAATTCAACCTTTTTGTTGAAAATGCACATTACAAAATATATGAGCTGCTAAGTCAACAGGCAAACATGCACTGGGCATTATATAGAAGCAAGAAGGCAAGCGCTAGTGATGGCAGTTTCTGTTGGTTGGTCCAACTGTGAGTCCGTCCAACACTGAGTATTGAATGGATTGCCATTACATTTGGTACAGACATTAACTGTCTCTAAAGGTCCATACTAAAATGCTAAATGTTACATGCTAAACATTATAATGTTTGCAAACTGAATGCATGTTAGCATGTCATCACTTTAAGTCAGCATGCTAATATTAGCATGAAAGTTGACTGATGGGTCCATGTTGTGGTGTGACTATAGGGTTTTAGGCTTTTCTTTTCTTTTGCCGTCTTCTGTGAAATTTCAAAATTATCCTAAACTAGCAATTTCTGGAGAGTATAAACTCTAGATTTTGTTTTTGTATGTGTATGTGTGTGGAGTACGAGTATGGATCCCTGTAAATGTGCGTGTGGATGTTAATTTGCAAACTCAGCAGAAAGAAACAAAGGAGGGGGAAAACAAAAGGTAGAGATTGGCTTTAGGCAATCTTACAGTGTATATGGCCAGCGATCTGCAGCGCTGTGTATCTGTGAGAGCTTGTGCATATGTGTTTTCAGCACCACGCAGGGTCCAAATGTCCCTGCAAGAAAAAAGGAAAAAGGGTAAAAAATAAATGTTGCTTTCCAATCATACTGTTTTATGTCTAACATATAAATACATTTCGGTTGGAAACAGCCTAATTGCTGTTTGCATGGATGGTCAAATACACAGCATCCTCTGTCGTGTTGTGTTTTCTGTAGAAATGTGAACTGCTTTGCATTACAACTGTTAGTTATTTTTGCATATTATAAACAACAAAAGTTAATTAGAGGACATCTTACGATCATGTAACAAGGTACAACAGAACATTATTTTAAGTTTCTATCTCTCTAGCTATCTATAGATAGCACTTGCTGATGTCAATGCCCTTCTAGTGACAGTTTTTATTATGCTTTTATCCTTTCATCTATCCATCCTCTACTCTGATGCCATTTCATTCCCCATACTGGCATGTTGCCTCAACAGTATGCAGTGGCATATAATAGAATACAAAAGAATAAAATTTCTCATGTGTGCATGTTAATGCAAGCACCTTTTTTTCCCCCCCATCATGACATTTCTCTGTTATGACTACTAAAACAGGCGTTCAACTTTGGTGGATGTACGAAACCCCCGGCTTTACTCTAGTATATGACTTACATGTAACTATTGTGTAGCCTTCCTTAAAGCTAGTTTTGTCCATTGTGAAACAATTTGTTGTGATTTTTCTGATAAAAAACAAACTAAAAACAACAACAAGAAAAGCCGGGCGCTGTCCTTTCAGCATGTCATCTCCACTCAGCTGCTACTGCTTTACTTTGAAAAAACACCATCTGGTATCTAGTCAGTGAACAGAAGTCAGAGTTAATATACAGTATATGGGACTTATATAGTCCCTTGCAAAATAACTAAGTACCACTGATGTGTTACATCTGGTGTCAATTCAGAGTGAGCTGCACTTGGCAGGAGACCGTAGTGCTAAAAAGGCAGTTTGAACCACCAGGGTTCAGAAATAATCTAGCATGATATCTAGGGCTGGGTATCGGTACTCAGTACCTTTAAAAGGTATCGACCGAAATAACACAGTACCAAGTAGTATCAAAAAGTCTCAAGTCAGTCGATACCTGTTTTGGTGTATATGTTTTATTTTAGTAACATTTTAGATTTGTTTCCAGTGAGATATTATGGAGTTTATATAGTGACTTTGCTGATGCTGCTCTAGAAACAATATTTAGGTATATTTAAAATATTAAATTCTAATCCTGTTCTGAATTTAAAGACAACCAGGCTGACATAGGAACTGTATAGCTAATTTGCACGCTTCAATATATTTGTTTATTTATCGCAAGTCAAATCATCATCACAATATTGAACAAAGTTTTCGCACATTGCAGATTTTCCTCATATCGTGCACATCTGCTTCCATTCACATAATAGGTACTGAATGAACTAGGGGGGAAAAAGGTATCGAATGAAGTACTCTATTGGTATCTGTATCACTTTAAGGGTACTGGTATTGGTACTGGTTTCGTAATTTTTTTTAAACAATACCCAGCCCTAATGATATCATTAGACTGCACACTGCCTGCTTACTTACTTTCTTTTGTGTTTCTCTTTAAGTACTGCTATGCCTCACTTAATGTATAAAAGAAAGTGTCTTCTCAGTGACCATACACAACACTAGAAATGTATTTGAATAAATTGAAAAACTCAGTTAGATGAATGTCAGACTGGTGCATTTTTACATAAAACAAAAAACAAAACAAAAAAACTTGTCCAGTGGAGTTTTAAAAACTATGTCATCAAGGGTACTTTTAATATGTCATCCAAATTTCACCACTGTTCAGAGCACTTGTCAAAATGTCAAACATCTCATATGAGGTTTGTGCAGGATTCAGGTGAGGTACTGAATATCCCTGTGAAAAGCCCCCTGACAGCAGAGTCATTATTCCAATCACGCCCTGACGGTAATCAATGACAGAAGGTCACACATACATGCCTCCAACACGCACACAGTCACAACAGATTAATACACAACACTTTCACACATACATCAAGACAGACTCATGTATACTGCCTCGCACAATCAGTCAACAAATATATATATATATATATATATATATATATATATATATATATATATATATATATATATATATATATATATATATATATATATATATATATATATTCTAATGCAAAACAGATAAACGCACACATACACAAAGACTCACACACACATTATTGGATCAATACATTAGGTCATAACCCCAGAGATGAACCATATGGAACATCAATAGGCTCATCAATCACACAATCACTGAAAATGGCAGGGTCACTCAGGGTGTGTGTGTGTGTGAGACAGAGTGAGTTCATTCCTTGTGTGTATTGCATGTCAACTCATATTTAAAGGTTATGAATATATTTCTTAGATTAACCGTATTTATGTGTTGGTCCCACTGAAACTGTGTCATTTTGGTGTCCGTGTGTGTGTGTCTGTGCTCAGATCTATAGCCATTGATTACAGGATGCAGCAGTGTGTGTGCATGTGTCTCCCTTTGTGAGAGGCTTATTTGCTCATATTTAAAGATTATGAATAGTTGTCAGATATTGACTGTGTGTCTAAGTTGGTGTTCTTGCATGCATCTGGGGCTGCTGTCGGTGTGTGTTTGTTTGTGTGTACGTGTCAGATATGGACAACTTGCCCACTAAACATCTGAGAGCTGTAAACTTTTATTTTACACATAAAGATTATAATTAACACTTTGGCACTTCATTATCATTTTGACCCCTGAAGCCAGCAGTAAATGACCTCTCTCTTATAAGGGACACTGGCCCTAATCAAAGTAACACAGCTCTGCAATGAGAAATGGAGATGACTGGTAGCATTTCATTGTGAAAGGTAATTTTGCTTGTGATCTCAGAGGTCATTGGTGAAGAAAATAAGAAACTTTGAAGAGCACAATGTCATCTTATAAATTTCTTTAAAATTTTCTGTGGGGGGCTGATAGTGGTATTGAATCATATATTTTTCTGATTTCTGACTTTCTTTTTAGTCCACACTCACACCCCAGGGGCCCATCACCGCTCTACCTTTGTGTTATCAACTGCTTAATGATGGAGAATGATTCTACACATGAGCATAAAAAAGGATTGGTCCACCCAAATTTAGAAATTACATATTTTCTCACTTACATCTGGTGGTATCAAGCAATGCAGCTAGCAGTTTTCATGGGGACTATTTCTTCAGTACTACAGTAAGTAGTGTCAGTGAATTATCCAGAGTTAACAGGAGATTGTGTCTGAAGAAAATAAAATAAAAAACATGTTGCTGTAAAAAATAAAAATAAAATAAAATTGTGCCATGACCACCATATACAGAATTCCATTCACCTCTAATGTACTGTGGCAGAAATCTCAGAAAATGACCTCTTAAAACCTGAAACACTATTTAACTATATGCATAGCTAGATGCAACTACAGCGGAGTGAAAAAATATCTTCTTTTTAATATGGGTAAACCTTACTTTTCAAGGAATGTTTCTGCAGAATTTCTCCTCTATTAGGCCTATAGTTTCCAATGTAACGTTTTTATTCTGCTTTTTAGAGATTATGAGTCAAAATTGCAATTTTCTGGTTGCCAAAAAGTCACAGGATATTTAAGCTGTTTTGCATCTCCAAACTCCACTTTTTCCACATGGTTGTGTCATACATTTTTAATTAAAGTTTATGAACTCTTCTACTGTATTCCTGCTGTGAAATTTGATGTGTGCTTCTTATTAGGAACACTGCCTTTCCTGGACAGCTCAGACCCAATTGAACCTCTAATGACAGCAGTATGTTTTAATGAGACTGAGCTCATTAAAACATCGTAGTAATGTTATTTTGCCAAACAAACTACTTATAAAACTCTATATAAATATGAGTTCTTTATTTTGCAAACTTGCTTTTTTCTCTGTCTATCTGGCCTCATCTGTGTCTCTTGAGATGTCACATGTTGGATGCAAGCAGCGTCATACACACACACACACACACACACACACACACTCTCAACCACATAAACACCGCCAGGCGCAAACTCACAAGCACAAATATTGTATATAGCCACATAAACACACACACAGCAGATAGGCAATTCTCATCCACACAGTCTGAAGTAGACAATCTGTTGTTTCTTAAACTTGACACGTCTTGTCATGTGGTAACACTTTCTTTCTGGCCTGCTCTCTTCCTCTTCATGTCTCAATTACTTTTTCTCTTGCTTTATAGCACAGAAACATCTGACAAAAGTTCACATACAGCTTCAATGTGACACACGTGCGTGCTCCTCATCGATATCCCCTCCAAAGAAACAAACACACAACCACATGCATGCACTCAGTGATCATCAATTTCCCATTGAGCCCCTCGGCCGAGCTACAGTGTGCGTTGCCATGGTAACTAAGTACTCTTCAAATGAGTTGTCTGGTAATACCACTTCCTGGGGAAAATTCATTGCATGTTTGTGTATGTGTGTGTGTTTGTGTCCTGATCATGAGCATAGGTGCATCCTAGGGATAAGTGAACACGCCCCTTCCTCTAGCTCCTCATACAAATGATGGCCCCTCCAGTCCCCCCTCTGTCAAAGCACTGATGACACCAAACTGGCATCGATGCGAGATGGGTTGGCTGGCTGTCATCATCGAGTACAGACAAACAAATTGGAGTTTAATGTACATAAAACAATAGAGATTCAGGTCTCAAACTTTCACAGACACTCGCCTACTAATCCCCTCCTGGATATTATGGGCAGCAGAGTGGCTCAGTTATTAGAGAGATATCACTCAAACAGACTGTCAACAAACTGTTTTTCAGCCCAATGCTCTGACCTGAATGGAGGTGAGGGGCAGAGGGACTGTGTGTTGATCAATAAAGCGTCACATTATTATAAAATAATAAGCACAGCAGTGAGCATGGGAGAGTTGTTAAAGTTCCCGAGGATCATTATCTCCAACACTCCAAAAATTCTGCCCACCATCCACCAACAAAAAAGCACAATTGAGGGGTTTTTTTTTTGGTCACAGCTGAAAACACTACACTAATACTTATCTAACTTTAAGTCTACAGATCTGTTTCTACAAGCATCAGCACAATGTCCATCACTGGCTGGTTTGCTCCTGTCTTCTATTAACTCTCAAAAATAACTCAAGAGTCATTTGTCCTGCTGAGAGGGTCAGTAGCTGTTTGCTTCTCTCTATCAAATACCTGCAAAGTATGAGAAAAGTGTAGCAGAAATTCCTATGACCCCTTTCACCCAGCCAAAGACCTGCTCGAGACAGAATGCTTTGGGAGAAGGTACTCATTCTTCACTACTTCTATTAGAAAAGCTTTTTGCTAAGAGCAGACTACCTCCTTAAAAGCTTCCTTAAGACCCCATCTCAGCTTTTTCCTCATATGCCAACCTGTCTCTGTCATTCTGTTAGAGATTACAACTTAATTGGCTAACCAAGCACATTTTTTCTCTACTATGTTGTTCTTTTCTCATCAGCACAATAAGGCAACGTTTCTACCATTTAGGAATCCTGGCTAAAAATCTTAGTTTCTGGCCCAATTCCCATTGTAGCATGGGTCGCTTCAATGATTATTGATTCTCTGTCTGCAGTATCTACACAAAACAGACAATTTGAATCCGTTCTGGGACCAAAGACATTCGTTTTTTGTGTCAGTAGACGACACATCTGAGCACTTTGGGCTCAAGAAACAAAGCTATTGTACAGCGCTAACAGTCCGGACCTCTCCTGTCAGCTTCCCCGTCACATGGGCCAGAGCACCACATGCCCACACCCAGACCTGCTGACTGGTCCATCAGTCAGTGATGCCTCCAAGGTCACAGCACTTTTAATAATGATTCCACTGCTTGTGTTAAGAGTTTTTATAAATCAAACTAGGACCAGTATACAGTATGGTACACTTTGTCAATATAGTTTGGATGCTAATCTGTGTATTTGAATGATTTCTGAACTACAACAGTGGTGGAAAGTAACTAAGCAGATTTACTTACTTAGTCTACATTTCACAGGGATGTATGCTATTTACTCCACTAAAGCTATGAGACAGCTGTAGTTAGTAGGCAAATTATAAATTATGATAATATACTGTTTAATGCATCTGTAATAATAATTCAATAATATAATGAGTGATATTAAGGGGGTGTCCTGCATAATGAGTATTTTTACTTCTGAAACTTAAGTACATTTTCCTGCTAATACTTCAGTACTTTTACATTAGTAAAATCTTTTATTGCCGTAACCCTTTCCACTACTACAAATCCATACAGTCTGGTACTGATATATCCTTTATAGAACTGAAGCCCAAAAATGCAAACACATTTATGACTTGGTTGTGGAGTATCATTTGAATTGCTCAGAGACCATTTAAAAAAGTATCCCATAGCCAAACTTACTATCTTCAACATACTGTTGTGACGTTTTACTGTGATTTTCACTCTGTCAGTTAGTTTGTTACTTGTCACAGCTTCATGATACCAAAACAACTTTCATAAATGCATTCAGACATAAAGCCATTCAGTTTGAAGACCTTTGAGGCCCTTCACTGTGAAAAGGGAAATTCCTCCTCCTCATGTTTTGTTGTTTTATGACTCAACATGAAGTCAACCCATTAAAGATTAATGGCTGCAGTATATGTTAAAGAAACATGGGTGTCACTGTTGTGTATTCAGGGTGTGTGTGTGTGTGTGTGTTCGTATTTTGAAGCATGCACCATGCTGCTCTGAGCGATAATTTAAACAGCTAGATTTTATGCTCAGGCTAAATTGTCCCTCCGAGACACACACACACACACTGAAGGTAATATATTGAGTAATCATATTTATTTAAAGGCCACTTGGCTGAGAAGTGTCACAATCTACTTTACACAGGACAACAAAGAAAACAAGAAAACAAGCAGTGATGATTTGTGAGAGCTCAAAGTCATTAAGCAGCTGTAAACAATACCTGATACAACCCCTATGCAGACAGGTGATATAGCAAGCAACAACACAGCAACAGTGAACAGCAAAGCAAGTGCATGTGTGTGTGAGAGTGAGTGTAAGTGTGGTGGAAAAGAAGGGATAAGAGCCCACAGAGCATCCACGGCTATTTGTGTTGTGTTGTGGTTACAGGGAGAAAATTGCAGAGCATTCTGCAAATAATAATAACGATCAAAGTTATTCAGTGGAACAGACCAGCAGGGACTGACTCAGTGTGTCGAGATGAGGCAGGAAATGAGCATTACGCCAGCAGCAAAGAACACTGTAGAGAAGAAAATAAGGGTGGAGTATTACAGAGATAGACTGAGGTTGAATATAGAGCCAAACTGGGAAGAAAGCAACTTACCACCTGTCTACCTATCCCTCTACTTATCTGTGGTCTTCTTCTACATTGTTGAGTCCAATCTCTCTCTTTCTTTCTTTCCATCTTGCTCCTCTCAGCCTCTGTCTTTCCGTTCACTGGTTGTGTCTTATTTCATCTCTCTGGAATTGCTTCACTGATATTCAAATATGTACTGCCTGAAACTGCCCTAGAATATATGAGAAATACACACATGCATATTCACACATCCTGAAAGCACCCCCGCAACACACACACACAAACGCAAGCCCTGACATACGCATACAGGTATTCACAGTTTGAGTTAGCTGCAGGTGGGACTAATTGTCTCAGCGTGGGTACACTTCTCCTCTTGTTCATCCTCTTTTTTTTCTTCTCCTCCTATTCATGCTTCACCTGTACTGAACTCCTCTCTCCTCCCGTCCTTTTTTCCTCTCCTCTCCTCCCTCTAATCTGTTCTCTTTGCTTACTATTCTTACTTCTGCTCTCCTCTATCCTCTTCATCCTGTCTGTCAGTCCACCTACAGCCTGGCCTGGCCTGGCCTGGCCGAGGACACATATACACACCTTAGACTAGGACGCTACATGTGGTTGGTTTGAACAATTCCAAATTTTAACCATCCTGTGGAACAGATCGTCAAACCAGATGTTAGTAACAACAGTGAGCAAGTAATTATTTCAAGGAAACCTTTAAAACTCATTTGGTGGATTGGGTGGTCAGTGTTCTTTTCTCTGGTTTATCTAACGCTCATTGCAAATCGTCATCTCCCACAAAATGCTGCTCCCACGATTATAAATCAACAAACTGCACAATGGACTGCACAATGTCACCAGATGAGTCCTTTAAAGCAAAGTTTCAAACTGTCTGAATATCTTAAAATTGTCCATATTTTTTTCCCATTTTATATATTTAATTTATTTTATTATAAACCTTTGTTAATTCTATGTGTGCCAGTTTTTCAATATTTTTTAATGTTTTTAAATACAAACAACTTAAGAGTAGTTAATTAAAAGGATAGGTACTTTATTTTAGAGTCTGAAAAAAATTAACAAAAATAATATTATGAGAGACAGAATTTTAGACCATAATATGATCATGTCTTATGATAGCCCAAAGACAATTAAAAAAAAAATGACATTTTTTTGTGGATGTTTTATAAGGCAGAACTGTCACTTAAGTTATATGTACAGTTTACCAAAAAATAAATAAATCTGGGTTATTTATTTGTCTAAGGGTATGTAAGGTACTGTCTCAAACAGAGTCTTTTCTGTTCTAATCTCCTCTGTTATATGGTCACCATTGTAATTAAAGACCTCTGACACCTCACACAGCAGCATCAGTGGTAAGTACCAATCAGCTGACTGAAGCAGCAACAACTACTGAGGGGCAACAACAGAGATGTCCCATTATTAAACATACTGACATGCAGTTACATTAAAAGGGAGTGAATTCTGAGTCACACCTTAATATTAGTTAGAGATATGGCTCTTTATATAACCGAAGTGAAATCTGTATCCGAATTCTCAGCAGGAAGTCAGACACATTTTAAGATGGTGTTAATATTGACATTCTTACCAAATGTATGAAAATCTGCATTTCATGGGTTGAAAATGGCTCAACACGCAATCTACTGTTTTAAAAGCACCCTGAACCTTGCAAGGCCAATGCTGACAGAGTCAACCATTTGGGACTTTTAATTTACGTTATGACATTTATATTAAAAAAAACGCCCTCTAATCAGATGTGGGTGAAACAGAGCTCATTTTCAAATATATGCAGATAGAGGCGCATCATTCACAAGAGTTTACGCTAGTTTTTGTGAATCCTCTTCTTAGTCATTTTCAATTTTGGCACAATGGTTCGGACATGTGATTTTGATGGCTGTAGAAGCACCACCGGACTGCATTCTTTACCTTGATGATGATCCCATGATAAACAACAAGGCTATGGTTACGTACGAGACTCCCCCACAGACACACACTCACTGGAGAGCCTCTCAGCCTCTCTGAGGCGCTAACGTTAACTCAGCTACAACACAGATACCACACAGAAACTTTTACAAAAGGGCCATGAATGTGCTTCTGACTGTCAAAGCTCCAGTGTGTTTCCAGCGTAGACACGGAGAATATGACAGCATGGCTGGTTAGCTGTTATTCACTCTGGTCGGTGTCTCCTTACCTCCCGTGGCACACACAAGGCCACGCCCCTAAAGTGTTTGTCCTGCAGTCCTCTGCTGCATTTTTTAAATATGCTGGGAGGGACTGTGTTACTTAGCTAAGTTAGCTAACGTTATGCTACGTCAACGAGCACTTGAGCAACACTTCAACGGTGACATTTCAGCTGGCCACGCTTGGCTGTTTTGTAGCTTTGGCGGCGGTAGTCTGAACACAGCTTAAGTCTGTGGCCATGGCCCTCTGCCAGAAAACGGTGAAATGCTCCCTCGGGGTTGGGAGTGAGTTGCTACCCCACGTGAAGTTAAAGTATCTCTGGGTCACGAGTGAGGGTAAAATGGAGCGCAATATCAACAGGCTGATTGGTGAGAGATCACTAATACAAGGAAATGCGTTTCCTCCATAGGGTGGCTGGGCTCACCCTTAGAGATAGGGTAAGGAGCTCAGACATTCGGAGGCAGCTTGGCCCCTTCATGTCGAAAGGAGCTGGTTGAGGGGGTTCAGACATCTGATCAGGATGCCTCCTGGGCACCTTCCTTTGAAGGTATTCTGGGCATGTCCAACTTGTAGAGACCCCGGGGTAGTCCAGAACATGCTGGAGAGAATGAATGAATGAATGAATGAATGAATATATTATATATATATATATATATATTAGAAAGCACTCCCTTTTGTAGTAAAAGATGTTGGTGGTGTGGATTAGAATCCAAACTTACACCAGAAAAAATTGCAATAAAACCACAAACAAAAAACTGGATATTTGAGGACATCAAAGGCCATTGACCAAGAAAATTGTGTTGGAAATAGAATACTGTAAGTGCAGTTATATTGTTATTCTATTTTCTGAAAGGACAAACTTAATTTCTTGCCTTGACAGAAGTTTCCCCATTTATGGGACAGGATTTAGTACTATTTAGTTATAAAATGAGAAAAAATGTGTTCCTCTTGCATTTAACTCACTACACTTCCTAAAACACTTGGTTAGAAAACTCTAAACCATTCTGGGCTACTTTCTTGCACTTCTACAAATCATACAGCAGGCACAGAGAAGCTCAAACAGACTGCAGTTGTACATTTAAAATGATTTTCCATTGAGTTCTCTCAAATGTTGAACAGCTCCTATTGATTTGCAGCTTGTGAGAAAATACTTAAAATTGCCATCTGCTTCATTGTACTTGAAGTGTCTGGGTGTTAACTTTCACTTCTGTCTACACTGCTGGAAAAGCGCTACAAATCTGAGTAGATATGTTCATTTATTTCACTCTAAAAATATGATAAATTAAACAATATAGGGGATATATATCATTTTTGTTTGGTAATTTATGAATGAGTTAATTGCTACAGTCCAGCTCTGCTTACTCAGTAACCTCTCACTGGCAGAATCTTCCCCACATGCCTCTATTTGAAAATCACAGCAGAAGCTGACTGCCTTGTTGGCGGCTCGTACAGTGATGGATGGTGGTCCGTTTTTGGTGGAAAGACAGGAAATGAAACATGACACACATTAAAAAATCTGGGGAAACAGATGTGATATAAGGTAAACTTATTCACAACTTTACTAGTAGGCAACTCTGGACCACACTGCTGAGGAGCTCTAGTCAGTAAAGGAACATTTTAAAATTTGTTTTAAATCATTAATCACAATTTCTTTTCACCTGTTTAATTCTATTTTAATTATTGTCACTTTAGGTAATAAAAACATTTTAATTGTTTACTTTTTTATTGGTATTAGTATTATCCCTTTGTCAAACCGACAAGAACAGATTGCAAGGTTTTGTTAACCTTAGCTTCAAAATTATTGGTAAAACACAAAGATCATTTGCACAGCTTAATACTGAACAAGTCCTCAAAAAAGCATATAAGATCATGAAAGACCCCACACGTCCTCTTTAACTACTTTAAATGGACAGTATACCCCAAAATCAAAAACACATTTTTCCTCTTACCTGTAGTGCTATTTATCCATCTAGTGAGAGTGTTTTGTTGTGATCGGCTGAGTTTCAAATCACCAAAAAATAACATTGTAAAAACTCAACAGCAATGTCTCTTTCCAGAAATCGTGACCCGGTTACTAAAGATAATCCACAGACCTTGTTGTGAGCAGTTTCATGTAGAAACTATTTTCTGTCTACCGAACTACACCCACCAATAATCTTTTTTCAAGCCGAGTGACATCTAATTCCATTGTGTTCAAGAGAAAGCAGACATTTCTATGGCTGATATCTCCAAAACTCGGCAACTCATACCAATCCAATCTAGATGGATAAATAGCACTACAGGTAAGAGAAAAAATATATATTTTTGATTTTGGGGTGAACTGTCCCTTTAAGCTAAAGCCATGAGGAATGCGTTTTAGATTGCCTGTATGTAAAACAAATAGAAGGAAGTTTGGTTTTGCTCCAAAGCAGGGCTGGGACAATTCATCGATGTCATCAATTACGGAAATACGTTGATGCGACGCAATGAAGTATGGCTGCACCGGGTCAAAGCTTGCTCTACCCCTCCCGTGCCGTCTACTGACACACACACACACACACACACAGAGAGAGAGAGAGAGAGAGAGAGAGAGAGACTCCTGTTTATGTAGGCCTACTTATGACGTTGTTTAGCAAAAGCTTGTAAGTGGTCATTCGATATCATTCGGTACTACGTTGGCTGTGATCGTTTCAATAGGCTATGTCATTAACAACAAGCCTCCTCGGCTCACCTGCTGTTGTGAAAACTGAATCGCGGGTGTAAAAATCCTAAACGGGAGTTTTTTGGGCAACTTTACTGTATAAAACATACTGCTGACAAAGAAAGTCAACAGTGCAGAAACATATGGGGAGAGAGAAACAGAAAGAGGCAGGCGGGGCAAGCCTGTGTGTGTGTGCAGAGACCAGAGGTGTAGGTGTGTGCGTGTGTGTGTGTGGGGGGGGGGACTGAAGGGAAAAGCAAGGTGAGCAGATTAAAGTTTAATTAATTGTTACAGTAATCAAGTAAAAAAAAAATCATGTTTAGAATCGATAAATTAGTCGTTAGATTAACCGACTAATCAAAGAAATAATGGTTAGAGTAAATCAATTTTAAAAAATCATTGTTAGGTGCAGCCCTACCCATTAAACAATGAATAACCACAGTACTAGTAAAGGTCAGTTTACCTTGTGCATAGATTATGAACAGATAGATAAATGCACTTTTTGACATAATGTGCCTTTGTGGTAGCCTATTCGATATGGATTGGCCACTGCCATTAATCTTTGTGTATTTCAACTCTCTTATTGGTCTGGTCTTATGGTGTATTTTTAGTTTGTGATCAAATGTAAACTTTAAGGTAAGAAAAGCAAACAAGAGAGATCTTTTATTTTGTCTTTTTTTCACTCCCTACACATGTTCTTTCCACATATTCAAATTGGACATTATGTTTCTGCGACAGAATGTATTACTGGCTCAATTATCAGGAAATTGATGTCTAAAAACAAAGAGGAAAGGGGAAACAGAAGGACGGACAAGAAATAGAGGGGAGGGGAAAAGAAATGAAGAGCAGGGATTGTAAGGCAGGAAAAAAGAAGCCCTTGAATGATGGGATGACAGTGCGTGATAAAGTATTAGAAAATGAGGGAAGAAGACAGACAGGGAGAGAAAGACCTCCACCTTTCTATCTCTGTTGTCATCTTGTTCTCACCATTCATTCTCCTCTGTTTCCTTTTTCTCCGACTCTACCCTCATCCGTCACTCACCCTATCTCCACCTTGCTCCTTCCTAATGCTCTCCCCCTTAACTCCTCAAGGGTCATTATCATTCCCTGCTTCATTTATTCACTCTTTAACTCCCTCCGATGCATTTGTTCCCCATTTCTCTTGCCCTGCCTCATTCACCATCTCTCTCCATCTCATTCTCTCTTCCCCCCTCCCCTCTTTGTTCACTTCAGTCATCAGCTCTCTGCTGTATCTCCCTCACTTGTTTAAAATGCCTTTAGTGCTGGAGAGATTCTACAGTCAATTCATATTGCATGGCGGGGGCTTTCATTTTCTTTACAATTCATGTCCCTCCCTCTCTGTCATGCAAGCTATTCCATTTGCTTCATAGTTTATGTTCCTCCTTTGTCTTTCTCTGTCTCTCTCATCTCACCTCTTCATTTTCTGGACTCTGCTTTCGTACTGAATCGCCTTTTCTTTTTTGCTTGATTACTGAAGTACTCCGTTTTAAATCACTCCTTCCCTCCACAATTGCTGTCTCTCCAATCCCTCACCTTACAATACCTCTCCAACACTCCTAGAGTGTTTTATCCACCCAGCTTTTTTCATTAATTTAAGAATTTTAATATTTTATCATACAGCGTCCATTCTCTCAATCATAATGTCATCATAAAAGCCTCTTCCAGTCCAGTCGATGAAAATCCACTCTCTCCTGGTCTCACTTTCATACTCTTTTCTGTCTCTTAAGTGTTCACAATCTACAGTAAAGGCCTTTTCACACAACACAAATGTTACATGAAAAAAGGCAAATATTTGCTAGTTCCAGGTACTCAAATGTGAAGATTTGCTGCTTTTGTGTCTTTCACATTCTTTTAAATTGAATATATATTTGGGTTTTGGACTTTTGGTCAAAACAAGACATCTGAAGAAGTCATCTTGGGCTCTCAGAACGTGTGATGGCCATTTTTCAATATTTTTTGACATTTCATAGACTAAACGATAAATCGATAAGTCAAAAACATAATAGACAGATAAATCTATAAAAGAATAAGGTATTGTTACAGTAGTTGCAGCCCTGAGATCTTTGACCAGAACTATCCCTGTGAAAGCATCTAAAGCATTAGCAATTATGCAGTTACTTACTGGTTACATTTGTCTGGCTTTCACATTAATTGTTGATAACAAGTGCTGATCTCTGAACCAACATCTCCTTTGTTGTTCTTTATATACACTATCTGTCTATGACAGATATTTTGTGTACAAATTGAAATGGACTCAATTTGCTTTTTTAATAACATAATGAAACAATGCATCTATCTCAGGTGTTTTACCCCCATTACAGAAAGACCATACACTATAAAAGATGTCTGTAAAATGCTTTTAGAGTTAGGACACCCTAACCCTAAAAAGGTAGGCTAAGTATGAGGTATACAGCATATAAAGTTACATAAAACGACAAAAAAAACTACTTAAAGTTATTGTGACTTTTCTCACGGATGTCCAGATCCAAAGAGGGTAGGGGAATTTCTGTTTGATGCAAATTAAATCAGTAAGACCACATAAATAATAAAAGCTACCTCAAGGCACCACACAACAATTCCACTTTGCTTTGGTTGCTATGGCAATACGTGATCATGGCACAGTGTGAAGGTAACAGAGGAATCCAACTGCCAGAAACTGTATGTTTGGGCCAGATGAGCTTTTTAACAACCTGAACCAGAAAACAATACAAAGCAGCCTCCCATTGTTCATCAACCCAACAAGACACCAAGTGGAAGGTGCTGGCCAGCTGCTGAAGGTATATGAATACACCTGAGGCATCACCTGCACCAAATCTTTTGAACACAACGGCACCTTTCACGCTTTAATTTATCAATACCAACAGGCTGTTAAAGGTCAGACATAGCCATAGCAGTACTGCCAATTCATTATTAAATTCTGAAAACTCACCTGTTGCTGCTATCAAATAAGTCGCCACGTCATGTATTAGCATAGTGTGCCTCTTGTTTAGAAGGCCAGTTTGTTTTCTATCCACGCGCTCCGTGAAAATATCCTTATTCTTCCTGACTTGGAAAAAGCTCCTTTGAATTTGTGCGCTGAAAAATCCACGCCAAAGTACAAGTTTCTCCGTCATAAGTACTTTGCATTGTTCAACACCACACAGGTCGACAGACGCCATTCTCTCAACGCCGACTATTGTTAGACAATTAGACTAACGACCTGTCAATCAAATGTGACGCTGCTGGCCATTGAGCTGTGTTCTGTACTTCAAGCTTTTTCTGTCAGTGATGAAACAATGAAACTCTTTCCAACTGTTAAAACTAGCTAACTGATTCCAACTGTTTCCAAGTAAAGAAGATAGAAGTAAAAAATAAAGAGAAGTAAAGAGAGTAAAAAGCAAGCAATAAACTGTTATTGATGACATTTATAGACTAGACCACCAACACAATAAACACAACAGGATAGTTACAAATTCAAGTGTTTGACCTTTCCTTTATCTACAATACCTTTAGTGGTACTTGCATACACCTGTTATTTGTTGCCTATATAGCTGATACATTTTTTGTTCTGCAGTCCCATAGCCAAAGGTGGAAGAAGTACTCATATTTTCTACTTAAGTAAAAGTAGCAATACCACAGTGCAAAAGTACTCCGTTACAAGTAAAAGTCCTGTATTCAAAATCTCACTTAAGTAAAAGTATTAGCATTAAAATATACTTACCAAAGTACTTGTACCAAAATAAAAGTACTCATTATGCAGAATGGCCCATTTCAGAATAACATACATCGCAGAATTATGATCAGTGATGCATTCATATGTGAGCATCACTAATGTTGCCACTGGTAAAGGTAGGGCTAATTTAAACTACTTTTTATACTGCTTGGTAGCTTAATCCATAATAACACATCATAATTTATTAGTTGATTATATTTTGTATTAATAATCTCACTCTGTAAAGAAATTAGTAGCTAAAGCTGTCAAATAAATGTAATGGAGTGAAAAGTACAGTCTCAGAAATGTATTGGAGTAGAAGTATAAAGTAGCATAAAATGGAAATAGTGAAGTAAAGTACAAGTACCTCAGAATTGTACAGTACTTGAGTAAATTTACTTTCCACCACTGCCAATAGCCTGGGTGCCCTATAGATTCACTCTGTGTTTTGGAAAAAGATGGTAAAAGAAACCAAAAATGAAATATAGAGAGGAAGAGAGTGCTTGCATGGTGTATGTGCTTGTGTTTGTGTATGCAGGGGCTTTATTTAGGCCCTTTATACTGTATAGTGTACTGTATGTGCATAAGGCATGCAAGTATACCCCATATAGCAGACTGAGAGTCAGGAGAACCAGTGAGCAAAAGTTCCAATTTTTCTCCCCCAAAAAAGGGGATCCCTTTGTATTATGGCTATTCAGTCAACTTGTGTATCATATTACAGAATAATATTGGATTGTAAGTGGGTACCAATCTTCAGCAGAGTCAACAGAGTCAGTGAATATGTGATAATCAGACACATTACAACTGTACACATATTTTCTTTAAGAAAATAAACATATTAAATTCAGATACTATTTACTGTGGCTGAGAAGTGATGTGAAAATGAGAGGAAATAGGGGCCAAAGTGACATGTGTAAGTGAGAAATAAGAGTAAATGTTAGCACGGCAACAATAGACTGCTGCCACAGACGGCAGAATACGTCTGAAATTTAGCTCTGCTTCAGCTTGATATTTTACTGTAGTACTGTAACCCAATTCAGTCCTGGCAGGCAACTCTGCTTTTGTGAGTAGATGGAGCATCCATCTAAAGAGACACTTTTTGCACAAATCTCTTTTAAAAAATGCACAAATGCAGTGACTTTTAACTGGGAAAGAAAAGCAACACTGGAGGCTGTTGTAAGGAAGCAAGTGGTGTTATCATTCACAGACATATACACACACACAAAGACCAATACTGACTCAATACTTTAATAGGAATTTACAAATGAAATGCAAAAGGGCTGCTTATGAATAAAATCTGACAACCTTTCAATTTGTAGGTGTCCCTCTTTCTGCGCTTGTGCTCCTGTGGAAAAGCTGCCGTGCATGTATAAGAGAAGCAGAAGTAGAGAAAAAGAGAGGAGCAGGTGACAAAAAACTTTTCTTTACTATCAGGAAATTCAATCCTTCAAAAATCTATGTGCATGTGCATATAATTAAAATCCTACAAAAAAAATGACATCAATAAAAATGTGACATTTCACAGCTAGGTCTCTCATTCCTGAGGTCATTTCTGAGGAGTTAAAGGGTGACAGAGAGATGAAGAAAGGAAAGACACAGAGAGGGGAAACAGGAGTGGGAGATACAGTATAGAGGAGAAGGGGAGATGTCAGGAAGAGGCTGAGAGTTTTACCTGAAGGTATACTGAATAATGGATGGACGAAGTGGAGGGTGGAAAGAAGAAGCGAGGTGGGAGCCGCCATCACCTCATTTTCCCTATCTGGTTTTCTTTGTCTATATATTCTTTGTCTTGTTTTACTCCTTTTTCTTATTTCTTCTTATGTTCCTCTTTCACTGACTCTACATAAGGCAGTACTCACATTGGGACCATTTACATGCACACTTTTACTAAAATGATCTAGTTATATGCACAATAATGCAATTCTATCAGTATCAAAGTAAGATCATAATCATAGAAAACTGATGGTAAAATATGTATATTTTTCTCAGTCATTCAGTTCATAAAGAAGTGGAAGCTTTCTCAAACAGTCAAAGGTCAGTATACTTTGACCCACGTGTTGTATTTAAGCAAATCACATGCTACAGAGCACTGGAGTGATGAGCGGTACACCGATTATTAAATGAATCCATCTTAACTGAGTTGTTGGAGAAATTGTGCTACTTTGACCCATGTAAACACTGTAATCGGAATATTGCCTGAAGCTGAAGCTGAAACTCTATAGTAATCGAGGTACTGCTGAACGTACTCAATTAGTGGAACACAAGAATAAGCTTAAACCCCTGGATTGCCAAGATCACAAGCAGGCAACATTGAGAATGCAAAGGTCAGGGCAGCGATGCTCAAACAGGAAAAGAGAGCTCATGGGGTTCTTGGAAAGTAGCCACAGGAAGCACTGGTAGAGTTTAAAAACCTTTTTGTGTTTTTGTGCTCGTTCAGGTGACCCAGGGAAAGAGTTAATGAAGGGAAGTCAAAATGATTTTGCAGCTACTGGGAGCAGCTGAAGTTGGTATCTCATTCAATAGAGATGTCCAAGTACTCAGTGGAGGATTCTCAATGACTCATCCTAATATACAGATGGCTGTAGTTTGTTCCTGATCCCAATTCAATTAACTTTATTTCACTAGTAAAGAACACTAATTATAAATAGCTTTCAGGGGAGTCCTGGGTACATATATTAAAAACAAACAATAAAACAACAAGACAATTAAAATACATCAAAGAGTTGGAACAGTCTGTTTATAAAGTGTACTGGTTTCAGTTTATATCTGAAAGCCTGTAGAGTAGTTTGTTCCCTTGTACAGTAGACCTGTCCAGCTGTTTCCAGATAGTGGCACCACAATACTGCAGGCTGCTCTTGAATGCAGTATATTTTGGCTGCATGATTTCCGAGATATGTGAGTCCCATCTATCCAAAGCTGTACTTGAGTCTATTACAGTTTTTTCCAGTTGCTAACAAGCATTGTTCAATACTGAAACCACATTTTCAAAACTCTTCACACAGTCAGCGAAACAGAAGTCAATGCAGACCAAACTGTGAACCATTTGTCATTGCTTTCAGACAAAATGCAGTCAGTGACCACACTTTTCAAAATTCAGGAACTCTTTTCCCATTCGTACTCCACAACATGCAAAACGCTGTGTATTTTCAGCACATTTTTCTAATGCTAACACACTGCATTCAAAATGATTACAAACACATTCAAAACAGAATGATGGCAAATTCCAAGCATTTATGCAGTAATTATTTTAAAATACTGAAAGTATACTAAAATACTGGAGGCAATGAATGCGGGGTGTGGAGACATTTCTCCTGAAGGCTGCCAGGGATGGATCAGACATCCCAGGAGGAACTGGGTGGAGGAACAAGATGCCGGAGACGACATCAGATGTGATGTTGATGAGAACAGAGAGAGCAGACTAGAACCATCACTGTAATTTACTATAACGAACAACTACACATGTTGTTACAGTAATGTGTAGAAAGTATTTTATTTATTCTTTTTTTATTATCATTGCAGCCCTGGAGTTTTTCCCCCTCTTTTTTCACCCTTTGGTTATAATTTTCAAGTAGTATATTCATATAAAAAAATGAAATTCTGATTAATTTCTGATTCATTCGTGTTACAGATGCTTTCAATAAAGTGAAATTGTGTTACAGTATTTATGTGGAAAATCACTGAAACTTTAAAAAAGAAAAGTTCATCAATCATGTAATGCTTCCTGTTGTTAGTGGTTTTTAGGTCAGTGTGTTGTGAATGAAATGTGTTTTTTCTGAATGAGAATTGTTGCCAGTGTTATGTTGGTCTGAGTGAGTTTTGTAGGTGAGATTAGCTATTTGGCCAACATTCATGCTGGTAATGCAGACTGTGTGAAGAGTTTTGAAAATGTGATTTCAGTATCGAACAATGCTTGTTAGCAACTGGAAAAAACTGTAAAGAACATAATACACATACAGGGTGTGGACACAATATTGCACCATATAAGGAAATGGGTCCCAACTTGAGATGTCAAGATGTTGAGATAATTAACATATACTGGCAGAAAGCCTAAAAACATTTTTGCTGTACAAACTTTTTTCTAATCTTTGCTTTTTGCTTGAGAATTACTAGCTAATTTTACTTCTTCGGGCCTCTCAGAATTACTCAAAACATTGTGACAAGGAAAAATTACTCATTGGTTGAATTGGTCACAACCTGTTGATTTACCCTGTGATGAGGGGACTACACATAGCAACTTCATTTTTAGAGGTCTCATGTCAAAAAGGTTGGAAGTACTTATGTAAGATAATGTAATGTTACCCTGCAATAAATAATACCTTTTTGAAGCCTGTTCTTTCCTCGTACGGATTTGACTCACTTCATGCAGTGGAGATTGGTACAGTTTAGGGTGAGCAGACGTCCAGAAAAATTCGGGACAGTCCCAAATTACGAGCAGTTGTCCCTAATCCCGAATTCTGTCCTGTTTATTTCCAAAAATTTGACTCGACCTGAGTTTTGATTAATTATCAAAACTTAATAATTATAAATCATTAAATACTGATCGTTGTGAAACATTCTTTTGGTGTTGCCCACAGATGGGCACTGTTCCGGCTCCGGAAATCCACAGGACAGAATTTGGCATTTTGCACGGAGGGGAGGCAGATGTCAGACTGCATGCTAGCAGCAAGCAACACATAGTCAACGGCACGACCATACAGACCAACATGTTCACAGTGTGGTAGTTTAGGTGTATCACTTCCTGTTTTATTTTGGTAGTATTCTTCTTCCCTTGTGTGTCTTGTGTTTTTACTTCCTGTGTTTTCCCTCCAGTTTTGATTGTTGGTCCTCCCTTGATTGTTGGCACCTGTGTCTTGTTATCTCACCTCCCCTAGGGTATTTAGTCTCGGTCTTTTCTTTGTTTTGTGTCGGATCATCGTTGTACACATGGTGTTGTTGCTGCCAAGTGTATTGATTGTGTTATCTTGCATTCTTTGTTCTCCCGTGAACCTTGTTTGGATTTCGGATTTTTGGATTTTGGCTTTTGTCTGCTCATTACCTGTCTGCTCACCTCTGCCTGTTCTTGCCTGCATTCCACCCAACAATAAAAACGGTAGTCATCCGGCTACTTCACCCTAAGACCGCTTCCTCGTCATCTGCTTTTGGGTCCACATACCTCCATATAGCACCTCGCCTCACGACACACAGTCCTTGTGTTTCTTTTTCCTAACGACAGACAGTTCACTTCATGAACAAAAATAATTAATTTTAGCGTTAAGTTTTGACTTTCACATGTTTTACTGTTCGTTGACACCGAATGTAATGTACTGCACGTGACCACACCCACCCCCAACACCTGTGTCCCAAATTTCACCCATTCTCATTTGGTCACCCTAGTACAGGTCTATGGTAGTTTTTGATACAACAGTTAAAGTCTTTTTCAACAAAGCATTTGTGCCCTGTTGATGGGGATAGGACCTCCACTCAGACACACCTGCTACTCATCTGTTGCTACTCACCTGTTCCACCAATCCATCCACCAATCAAGACCATGCAGTATATCTACCCAGCTCTTCTCACCGGTCTTCACCAAATTGTCTATTTACACTAGTGGTACTACGGCTCAGCCGCTGAGCTTGTATTGTAGAATGTCTTCCTGCATGTTTCCTCAGTCCATGACTAATCCTCTGACTCCTTGTGTTCAGGTTCACTCTACAAACTGACACCTTGCTCCAATCTACTCACCGGCTCTTCAGAAGCTTCTCACTACGGGTTCACCTCTGCTCCACTTCACTGGCTGTCACCGCTCGGCCTGCGTGAGCTCACCAGCTCCATTCCAGCCAGCCGTCTTAACCCAATGTCAAATAATTTTATACAAGATACTGAAAACTACTCAAGTTGTCACAGTCTGTTTCTCTGTCTCTCCTCTCCAGCCATGTTCCCTATTCCCCGGGCCTCTTCATTGCCATTTTCCATCCATCCACCAGATGCCCTCGGACTTTCCCTCCTTTACCCATCCCCTGACTGCCCCACCCATCTACACCTGTTCCCACTTCCTCAAAATAATTTATTCCCCGTCCCTACTTGTCCACCAGATACCCTCAGACTTTTTCACCAGACTTCGTCATTCAACTGCTCACCTGTTCTCACTTCCTTCTCAGTCACTCAATGCATACGCGAGCTCAGATCCTTTGTTCCCTTGTCAGTTCATTCTAGTTGCTATGTTCCTGTCTTGCCTTGTGTTTTTGCTTTTGAACTTCTGTGACCTGACCCTGCCGGTGTACCTGCCTGTAAGCAGTCATTTAAACCACTGAAGTCATCCTGCTGCCTCTGTCTGCATTTGCGTCATTCCCCTATTGCTACTCTCCCACACCCACATGACACAAGTAGGATTTTATTCAAGCTTCTGTTTCACTGCAGTAGGGCTGGACCATGGCCTGGAGCTGGCTGACCCCCCTCATACCCTTATTCATAAGCACCATCCATCTAAATTTCAACAAGCTATGTTACCACAGAAGGGGAATATATTCATGAATATTTGTAATGAAAATTAATCTTTAGTTATCAATAAGTAGATATTAAATATTCTAGAGGAACTTAGTATTTCCAAGCTTCACATTGCTCACTGAATATGTTTAAAGTCCTTGCTGTATTAGTGGTTGTGGATGTGAAATGTCAGTAGCCTAAAGCCAAGTTAAGATGTGTCCATACTATTAGTATCATCATCGAGGAAATTAGTAAGTCATGAAGAGAAAAAAGTGAAATTGCCATCGGCTGTGATTTTTTTTTTTAACTTGCAAATGTTTTCTGTCAGCACAGTTCTGATAAGCATGAATAGAAGATTAAATCACCCAATAAATCAGTCATAACAGTATTTTGTAGGGCTCTCACAGTGCTGTGTTTTTAAAGGAAAGGTTTGTTTATCGTATTCATGAGGCCACAGTGAGAAACACAATCCTGAGAAGACTTTTGTCTCCAACTTCCAATTTTTCTTCTTTGGTTTTAGCTGTAATTGACAGGTGAAATTGTTATGTGTAGTTGTACAAGGCAAACCATGAAAAAGTTTTATTGAGGCCAAATACTAAATTAATTAGTGTGTCGCTTTTTCTCCATTAAAATGATACTGGCTGATCCAAATCCTCATTCATATACACAAAATTCATCTTTACAGTAACTTACTGTTAAACTGATAAAAAAAAAGACTATATGCTGTATAAAGATGCTTATTCATGTTTCATCTATAATTTGCAATTGCCTCAGAAGATATTCTCTCATTTCAATATTTCATCATGCTGTACTTTAGTCTTAGTGTGCTGCTTGCTTTATTAATGATATATGAAAGGTTTTAGAGCACCTGAATATTACTTTAACTCATATTTCTTTAGCTCTATGGCCTCAGCACTGATTAACTGTTGCCTTTGCATAGGTTAAAAGTTGGTTGCTTGTAATTATGGTGATACAACATTTTAGTTGGTGCTTTGTGTATGTAAGCTGATTTTGTTAAATGCTAAAAATGTAGATTTTATTTTGTTTATTTTTTATTTTATTTTTCAAAATAAAATACTTCATCATAGAAAAGGTTTCAGTCGTAGTCATCTGGACACTGTTTTCAGAATCAAGACGTTTCGGCTCCCATCCAGAAGTCATTCTCAGTAGTGAAAAAATGGGACGGGAACTAGAAATTTAAGCTACTCTGTGTTACATAAGCCCTGCCCTCAGGAAGGAATCTACCTGAGTATCTGTTAATAGCTAGTTTCACCTGAAACTGACCTAATTGTTTCCAAGATGGCCCAGTAATCAGTAATCAGGCCTATTGTTTTCTGGCTGCACCTACCTCATCACTGTTAAGTACCTGATTAGCATGTGATTGGCGTGACCAAGGTGATAATACACTGTGATAGACTTTGGGCAGATTGAATCTCAGACCACCATTTCTGTTCAAAGAGGGGTTCAGGTAGATTCCTTCCTGAGGGCAGGGCTTATGTAACACAGAGTAGCTTAAATTTCTAGTTCCCGTCCAATTTTTTCATATTTGAGAATGACTTCCGGATGGGAGCCGAAACGTCTTGATTCTGAAAACAGTGTCCAGATGACTACGACTGAAACCTTTTCTATGATAGAACACTCCTGGACGAATGAGGGACTACACCGTCTAAAATACTTCATATTGACTTCTTCGACCCCAACTTTGAGTGCCAAAATTAAACCGATTCTTCCTTGTAAAAGATGCAGTATGACCACAGACGGGGCGTCGAATAATCCACGAAACGCAACAGTAAACATGCCACCAATGCATGATGCATCCTGTTTTGACTTGTGTTTATAGCACTGTTTTGGCTGATCACTTTTGATGATGCCAGAATGCAGCGGTGAGACACATCAGTCTCCCAAATTTGATCAAATTCCAACTGTGGTAGAGACATTGCACAATGAGCAGACCAATGATTGGACATGCAGAGAATGTGGGAGACAATAAAGCAGAAAGGAACAGAAGCATTGATGCTGTGTGAGCGCACATCAGAGCTCTGAGTGCACTGAGCACAGTAGATAATGTGAAGACAGTGACCCAACCGGGAAGAATTGTTTGAGGAAAACATAGTTTTTCTATGTACCACAGCCCAAACACCGCCCTCACAAACATAATAGCAAATAAACAACTAAGTAAAAATAATAAAGAAAATATAATCTCTACTAAACACTTACTGACTAGAAAATTCTGTGCTCAGATTGGTTGTGAGTCTCCTTCCTGCTTAATTCTGTTTTTGTTGACAGTTGAAAGGTTATTAATGTTTAAACTGCATATACACATACACACATCCTGCACACACTCAGCCTTTCTCTCATATAAAACAAGCAAGGCAAATAAACTCTCCCATACACATCAAGAACCCTATTACAGTTTTTTCCAGTTGCTAACAAGCATTGTTCGATACTGAAATCACATTTTCAAAACTCTTCACACAGTCTGCATTACCAGCATGAATGTTGGCCAAATAGCTAATCTCACCTACAAAACTCACTCAGACCAACATAACACTGGCAACAATTCTCATTCAGAAAACACACATTTCATTCACAACACACTGACCTAAAAACCACTAACAACAGGAAGCATTACATGATTGATGAACTTTTCTTTTTTAAAGTTTCAGTGATTTTCCACATAAATACTGTAATACAATTTCACTTTATTGAAAGCATCTGTAACACGAATGAATCAGAAATTAATCAGAATTTCATTTTTTTATATGAATATAGTACTTGAAAATTATAACCAAAAGGTGAAAAAAGAGGGGGGAAAACTCCAGGGCTGCAATGATAATAAAAAAAGAATAAATAAAATACATCCTACACATTACTGTAACAACGTGTAGTTGTTCGTTATAGTAAATTACAGTGATGGTTCTAGTCTGCTCTCTCTGTTCTCATCAACATCACATCTGATGTCATCTCCGGCATCTTGTTCCTCCACCCAGTTCCTCCTGGGATGTCTGATCCATCCCTGGCAGCCTTCAGGAGAAATGTCTCCACACCCCGCATTCATTGCCTCCAGTATTTTAGTATACTTTCAGTATTTTAAAATAATTACTGCATAAATGCTTGGAATTTGCCATCATTCTGTTTTGAATGTGTTTGTAATCATTTTGAATGCAGTGTGTTAGCATTAGAAAAATGTGCTGAAAATACACAGCGTTTTGCATGTTGTGGAGTACGAATGGGAAAAGAGTTCCTGAATTTTGAAAAGTGTGGTCACTGACTGCATTTTGTCTGAAAGCAATGACAAATGGTTCACAGTTTGGTCTGCATTGACTTCTGTTTCGCTGACTGTGTGAAGAGTTTTGAAAATGTGGTTTCAGTATTGAACAATGCTTGTTAGCAACTGGAAAAAACTGTAAAGTTTAATATACAATGCAGAATTATATGTAGAAACTGTACAGTCTGAAAATCTGAATAAAACTGAGAGAAGAAGAGTCAGAGTGCAACAAGGATAAAGACACCAACAATTTAAAAAAATTGACCAGAAATAGAATGGAAATGGTTTTTATTGTCAGCTGTTCTGACTGCTTGTCCTCTCATGTGCGCTGGAGAGAATTAAAATGCATTTTATTAGAAAAGTGGTGGGTTGCAGGTGAGGAAACTGAGCAAAAGCTTATCTGAGTTTTCTTGTCTTTCAAAGACACACACACACACACACACACACACACAGGCGCATACCATTATCAGTGTTATTGTGAGGAGATGTTATTAATGGAATTATTATTAAAGAACTCCTGAGCCATAATGTGAAGGACGGGGCAAGGAAAAGCTGTGTGTTTCTGACGCAGTGTGTGGGTGACTGTGTGTGCATTTGAGTGTGTGTGTAGATAGATCTACAGTATGTATGCATGGGTCTGTGCATTTCCCCAGAAGTCTACTTCTGCAGCAAAACACAGTGTATTTGCATACTGTATGTGGGCATGCATGCACAAACCTTTGTGTGTGTGTGTGTGTGTGAGCGCTGACATCTATGTGTATTATTCTGATAAAGCCTACTCTGCTCGTGGATGTCTGATTTTAAAGAAAAATGGAGTAGAAGAGAAGAAGATAAATTTACTGTAAGAGAGATGTCTTTTGTACAAAATACAGAGACATGTCTGTCAAAAAGTATTGCTAAGGTCCTTGCATGTCTTTAACTGTTACCAGCTGCCATATATTCTATACCGTGATTTCTTAAAGGATAAGTGATATTCTATATTTTTCATGAAAAGACCAAAACCAACAATGAATTATTACTGTACTACTAACAAGAATTGTCCCTGTAGGCCTAATATGGTGTATTCCTGGGTGACTGTTCCTTCATTATGATGAACATGAACGCCGTAGTTATATTTTGAGTCAATCCCACAGACACTGTCCGGCTGCCGTAAATACTCACTAGCACATCAGATCTGCAGCTGAAAACAGTCCCCAACAAATGCACTATTTAGTCATGTTTGAATAATGTTTGCTAAAAAGTGCCCGGGTGTTTGAGGACATTCTATAGAAATTAGTCTATATAATCGTGACCACGTTTTAAAAACATATGTCTTCAGTAGGTACTAACAGGTTTGGGGAGTCCCACAGACTGGCTGGGGAAGTCAGAAAGTAGAGAGATGGACTGTTGTATTGTTGATTTTGGCTAGACTTATCCGTTAAGCATATGGTAAGTTTGTGTTGTTCCCTTTTTCTTTGCCTTTCGCTCACGTTACAGTATTGTTATGCTTGAATGTTGGTGATACCTTTTCCATTCAAAACTTCTTTGTAAAGGAATGTTAACCGCACCCATTTCAGTAACTTGGTAACACAGGTTCTTTCCCACCATGACAATGAAGTTTATCTGAATTTGAAAAAAAGAGTAAAGGAGAGAAGAAAGAAAATAGAAAGGAGGAGAGTAGAGAAGGGAAAGTGTGCAGATATTGGAGTAACTAGAGTAGTAAAGAGGAAATAAAAGGAAAGGAGATTACAAATCAAATCCCTCTGCAGTGGACCTCACTGTGAAGCTGATGATACACAGCCGACATACTGAGGCGATGTAGAGCTGTAATTATGCTTTCAGCAGCTCTCTTCATCTATCTATCTATGTTATGTGAGAGCTTTATATCCCAAAACAGTCAATGTTGGAACCATTCAATATGCCTAGAAGCTACATCATATATATCTCCATCTCTTTCTCTCTCTCCTTATCCTATTGTCTATCTCCATGCTTCTCTCTCATACTCTCTCTCTTCCTTTGTGCACGCTTGTAGACTATCAAACTTCACAGCTGTCAACATGAGCCACATTCATAATTCAAAGTGCCCAGAAACTAGATCATATTTACATCTATCTATCTATCTATCTATCTATCTATCTATCTATCTATCTATCTATCTATCTATCTATCTATCTATCTATCTATCTATCTATCTATCTATCTATCTATCTATCTATCTATCTATCTATCTATCTATCTATCTATCTATCTATCTATCTTTCTGTCTGTCAGAATATGAAATCTAAACAGTCGCCAAAGCACATCTCAATCAACCCACACGAAGACATGACAACAGCAACAGTGCTGCTTCATAGATAAGTATCTGCACACACACACAGACACACACACACCTCCTTACTCTGTTGCTCTCTCACACAGTCAAACCTTCTGTCAACAGTGTAGGTAACTCATACATAAACATGAATTACAAGAACCAGAAATGATGTTTGCAAGATTGTTAAACAGAGAGACAGGCAGGGGCAGACAGTGCATACATAGAAGATATGCAAGTGTCACGCTGAAAAATAGAAAAATTCTGCGTGCAGGCATACATCTGCCATGTGTTTGTCCCATTTTTAGCATACGTTGTGTGTAAACGTGTCCATGAATTGTTGCATGATGTTTTTACATTCCTTTCATTTGTTTTGCCCTTTATTCATTTGATGGATTTTTCTCTTTTGCCTTGAACAGGTTCATAATTATGTGCAGCTGCATGTGTCTGTGTGTTGACCTCTCCAGTAGTCACCAGGGTGTTTAGTATTCTAGTCTGACTTTCTGGGGCCAATCATCACACACTTGTACACTCAGACACACACACACACACACACACACACACACACACACACACACACACACACACACACACACACACACACATTTAAATGGCAATATGTGCCACATAATTTCACTGCAGGCTCTAAAGCAGAGTTAATCAACTCTAATCAATGTTCATATTATAACACAAAGATAAATTGATAATGCTAAACATAATATAGACCGAAGATTAGAAGCCTTTGTCTTCTGACAGATAGCGCAGCTGCGCTGATTAGGTTTGTCAAAGTTCCTGACCCA
Organism: Siniperca chuatsi; assembly: GCF_020085105.1. NCBI lineage: Eukaryota > Metazoa > Chordata > Actinopteri > Centrarchiformes > Sinipercidae > Siniperca > Siniperca chuatsi. Next base: position 12,435,796 of record NC_058058.1, on the reverse strand, counting down.
AAGGAGTGTTGTGGGAAGATTAAAACAGGCTCTCAAATTATTTCTGTGTGCTGTGTGTTGGTGAGAAAGGAGCCTCTGGATAAGTTGCCAATGCAATATTAGGTCTTTGCCATGAAATAACAGTTCAGTCAATGAGCTATTGTTACTGTAAATAGCAAGAGTAAAAGATGCTGTGCTCATTATACCCTGGAACATGCAAACATTTTGCTCTAATACTGCCATTTGGACACTAGTTGACTAAATATCTGAAGTTTGTCCTGAGGGTAACGCTAGAGGAAAAGGTGAAGGGGTCAATAAAATCAGCACCATCATGGAAATCTTTTGTCTTGTGTGTGAAGTTGACATTTTGACCTGGAAGCAGCTCAAGATGAAAGCTCAAAGATTGTCCAAAATACTCAGTAAATGTTAATTGTAATATTAGAGTTTGATATTTTAGAGGGTCACTAACAAAATTACAATTTATCCTCTGAGGGCCATGAATGTTTACAACAAATTTCATTGAGATGCAAACATTAGTTTGCAAGCTACCTTGTTATAGAACAAAGTGTTGATCATGCAGAAACCTTAATGTGATACTAGATTAATGGTCACAGGGTCACAAAAACCAAATGGAATCATCCACCATAAAGAGCTATACAAACAGAGCCTGTTCCTAGAGTATGTTGTGTGCATTAAATAATCAAAGTGACAAACAAATCTGAAAGCAAGCTAGTAAGATAGAAAAAGCAGGTGGGCAGCAGTGAAGAACAGATGTGAATAGAAATACATGATGGCTGTGGAGCTCCTGGCTACACTCAGAAAGCAGAGCAGGAGGCATGTTTGGAGGTTTCACGTTTTTCTATTGCTAATCATTTCTGAAAAAAATTCACCTGACTTGGTATGAAAGCTTTATGTGGTAAAAATCACATCTGTTTAACCCACAGGCAGCACACTTGTGCCTTTGTGCTCCCAAAGTCTGCAGTTTGTCTCAGATTAGAACCCACTCTTCGACACGTGATGAGGAGGATTTACAAACTATAGCAAGGCCACAGCTCGTCTGTTTTGTTGACTGAGGATTTACAGAATGGTATTCTTCTTCTCTTCTTTCCTTCTTTACAATAAATCACTGAGTGAAACAGCCATTGTCCATTTTCAGTATGTTTGGTATTACTTTTATTAATTATTATCATCGTCATCATCATCAACATTATTCTTCAAGTTTAGCTGTGTAACAAACTTTTTCTTGGCTGTCAAAATATGTTGTTGAAATATCATTTTTGCATGAAATAAAACCTAAAAACAATAACATACAGAAAGATAGCAGAATAAAATACAACATGAGAAAGAAAAAAAAAACTAAAAAAAAATCCAAGTTTTCTATAAAAGCCATTCAACTGAATAGAGACAAAATTCTACTAAAATATATTGGTTAAATGTACATAGTTGATGTGTGTATGCATGCATGTGTGTGTCTGACCAATAATAAACTGGCCTTTAGCTCCCTTGTCTCCCATGGTTAATACTGTACATCACAAAATGTACACTCTATCCGTACCACTGCCACTGTGTGTCGTTGTGTGTGTACGTGTGTGTGTTGTCCCTTCCTTGGCAATAAGAACATAAATGGAGTGCAAGCAACAGCATAATTTTCTATAACACATTCTGACAAAGACAAAAATGAAAACACTTGTTAAGCCCCCCCCCCAATGTAAACGCTGATGTTAAATGCCATCAAACCTAAACATACACTCATTATTGAAGTAAAACAAGGTCATGTGATGTATGTATGCAGAACCTCATTTCTAAATGACAGCTAAAATGTTCTCCCAAAATTCCTATCAACATTAATATCTATTTATGTTTTAGATATACAGTATCCTTACATCTCATGGGAGACAATGTTACGGTGGCAAATACACAAAAGAAGATATTTTGTGATAGGAAAGGGTTCTGCAGAGCACTTACAATATGAAAAGTGTGCATGAACAAAGTTGTTTTTTTCTCAGTAAATACAGGGAAAGGATTTTCTTTCAAAAGCTAAACAATTTAAATATTTTGGCATCAGAATTTGTCTCCAACCCACTGAGAAATCCTTGTGGTTCATCAAGATGAGATGTACACCCAGATTTAACAAAAAAGGCCAGAACTATTTAATCTAAATTTTTAACAAATCTTTTTCCTACTGTTTCCTAGAAATCCCATGAAAATGACTGAATGAAAGGACTTTACATCTGTTAAAAAATTAAACTTCATGTTGAATTTTTATCAGATGTGAGTCCCGTTGGCAAATGAATGAACCTAAATCTTAGAAAAACCACACTTGCTTCTGGCAAGTATTTGATATTTTACTGTTGGTAACAATTTCTCTCAACAAACCAAAGGCGCATTCAAGTAGGAGAGAAATTCAACTTAAACAAAGTCAACATAAGCAGATAGGATCCTGTCAGTTCTGGAGTAACTGAGCCGACCTCAGCTTTTTGGGCGCAACACAGTATGACACAATCACCTAACTCCCATTTAAATCCCCTCAATGTGTCAACTGAGACTAGCTTTATCAAAAGAAGGGATGCAGGAAAGTGGAGGAATACAGAAGAGATGAGTGGCAGAGAGAAGTAATAGTAGGTGGAGAGATAAAAAGAAAAGAGATGTATATGTCAAATTAGACAACAGATGAGAACGATACCAGTGATGTTGAAGAGAGGTCAATAAAAGAGACAAACAAAACAGAAGAGAGGGGATGAATGGATACATAAACTAAACCTCTTTTTATCACCCACTACAAGCGTCATTTGATCCCATTCTCCCTCTATTCATCCACCCATATATTCTTCAAAGGCGCCCATCTATCCATCTCAGCAGGTATCCCTCAATCCTTCCTTTTGTTCTGTCTTTTAAGAAAGCACTGCTTCATTCCTTTGCTTTTTTTGTTGCTACATTTGCAAATGTAAACAGTTTTTATTATGCTCGCAGCCCCTTAAAAGATGCCCATAATTGAAAAACATAAATTCTAAAAACTTTACATATTAGCACATGAGATTTCCTAAAATAAAGACAAACATTTTGTTTTTTGAATTGGCTTCATCAGTCCTTATACAGCATGATCAAACCTATTCGGCAAATAAAGGGCAAACTTCAGAATAAAAGTACTTTTGAACCATTTAACTAATGCACTTAATAAGCCTTTACTTGACAGGTGTGATATGGATAGTGGAGCCATACATGCTAAAGGTGTTAAGCCAACTCGTCAGAGGACAAAATCCCTGCACTTGACACCAGAGTGGGATGTAGGTCAGACAGAAGGGTGGCACACGTGAATTTGTGCCATCCTAAATAGGTACTGATTTCTTTGCATTTATACTGCAGCAGTGAGAAGTCTTCTGTCAACAGCAATGACTTCAAAGTCCAATGTAAATATGTTGCACCAGTAGTTTGAAAGGTTTCTTAGTGTTTAATGTAACGGATTCAGTACTGTGTGCAATGCTGGTAGGACAGGGTTGTTTTTTTTTTGCTGTTAAGGAGTAAAGGTATGACGCAAATAAAATATACCTTGAGCGTTTCAGCAGAAACTGAAAAAGTTTTATGAAAAGATTGGAAAATCTATATTGCCTCAACATACAGAGTATACAAGGTCTTCCTATGTAAAAGAATGCATTACGGTTTAACATAAATATTTGAGGTATCAACCTGCAACCAGAACACAACAACACACCGATCCGTCTTGTGAAAAGTTCAGCTATTTCATTTTGTAGCGTTCTAAACAACGTAGAGAATTTGCCTTGGTGTCTTAAAATTTCTGCAAGAAAGAAATCTCCTCTCGCTGCTGGTTTAAAAAAAATAATGAAATTTGACCTTGTGCTGACAAAACTGTCTTGACTTTACGTCTAGAAAATGTATTAAAACATATTAATTAATGATTAATGACTCCTCTTTAGAATAATAACACCTTAGAATGGCCTTTACCTTTACCATGATATGGGCACTCTGGTGACATGACTGCATGCCATAATTCAGCTTACATCTCCAAATAAACCAAATACACAGTAGAGATAATCTTCTTGGTATTATGTCTTTCATACAAAAGTTACCAAGGCATATGTCTGAACATTTCTAGTGTACATACATGCAAAAATGAAAGATGCTTAACTAGTGATGGAAAGTTAGCATAGAAACCAATTAAATTTTTTAAAAGCATATGTGGGTCTTTCTCATGGGCTGAAAATGCCAAGTGTGAACCGGTATCTGACCAATCAGACAGCTAGGCTGAAATCAAGTATCATAATGGATGACTCTGATAACTTGCTGCATGGGAATCAATATAGCAGTCTTTTTGCTCAACTTCTGCCTGACTCATAACTTACATAATGTTTTGACACAGACAAACATACCATTAGAAAAACTGTACAAGTTACCAGGCACTAGGCGGATTATTTTTCATTCACGTCTTTTGGATAAGCATAGAAAAATATCTTTTTCTCATTCTTTCTTCCTTCCTTATTTTCTTTCGGCCTATTATTATTTCTTTCAAAGGAGTCCCTTGGCGATTTTTTTCCCTAGCAACTAAGGCAGCAAGGCTGGAGAAGTGATTCTCTCTTTATAAAAATAAACAAGATGGCCACTGTGTTGCTCCATTCTGACGCATAGGGGGACTCAACCTGACTGTCACAACTCTCTCTATGATGAAAATAAGCAATGATGATAAACTGTGAAATTTGGTTTTAAAAAAGACTCATTTATGGTTTCAGGTCTATTTGAAAGACTGATTGAGAACCCAAAAGTGGGTAATGAAATGGTAGAAAAGTGGGATGGAGTTAGTTTGAGTTGAAAGCAACATGATCATTTTACTTCACTGAATTTTAAAATGGAACTTTACAATGCCATCTTGTGTTTTTTCAGTATTATTTAGGTCAAACATGTAACAGTTCCCATCCATAGAAAAGGCAACTTATTTTGCAGATTTTATAAGACGCTTACATGCTACATAGAGGTAACCTACCAAACTCTCAGAAATATGAGATAGGCTGAATAAAACACTGTAGGCAAGACGCTCTGTAGACTCAATACAGAGCAAAAGTTTATACAGTTAATCCAAATAATTGATCCTTATGATAAAATTTAGGGTTTATCTCCCTAAGTCTCTCTATTAAACCATGTAACCTAAAATGTGAAAGACAAACAGAAAAAAAAGTTACATACTAAGACCATTTTGACCTATTAACACATTAAGAACATGATAAGAACATATATAAGTAAGAGAACATTATGTAACATGCTAAAACCATTAGACAATTTAACATGTTAAAATGATGTGTCACATGCTATGAAACAGGTGGGTTGGTGTGCGACACGTGTGACCCCTGAGGACTGAAATACCGAGCGCAAGCCTTCATTATTTTACATCATCATTAGGGGACGGACACATCCTTTGATCCTTACACACATAAACGCAATTACACAAATGCACACATACACCCCCCATCCCCCCACCCCCCCCTTGCTGTACCATTTCTGTTAGATGGCTGTTATCAATGTAACAAGTCTCCATAAGAACACAAACAACAAATAGCTCAAAAAGAAAAAACTCAAATAGACTAATTTTTATAGTACCATTTCCTGCAAAAAAAAGCATTATTTGCCTTTACAAAATGACATATTATATAGGAAAGTGTAGCAAATTGCATGTTTTGTACTATAACATTATCATTATTATTATTACCATTATTATTATTAATATAAATGTTAAGCAGATTAATAGATGGTTGTTCTATTAGGCAGGCAGCCAGGCACGTAGCTAGTATCATGGCACGGAGGAAGGTAGAAAAGAATGTCACTTGGTTCGATCCAAATGGATGAAGAGAACACTTCGGTCCGGAATTACTCCGGTTTTTCAAGCAGTTCAAAAAGTCACGGTCAAAACAAATCCAACCAGTCTCCCAGTTTGGGCCACTCTGCAGCGGTGGTGATTATGCATTGATAGTTTCAGAGACAACAGGGCACTTGTACCAAGGTAATCCCAGCTGAACTGCAGCCCAGCACAAACTGGTTTAACTCTGACCAATTTCAAAGAGTCAAAATAAGTTTTGGTTTTGGATCCATTTGCACAGCGGTAAAACTGTCAAAAACATGCTCAAAGAACCAAGTAGTTCTAACCAGATCAGATCTGGTTGTACCAAGATAAAACAGTTTGAATGATGCATCAGACTAGTTTGGACCAGCTCGGGGTTCAGTTTAGTGTGGTGCATAACAGACCAGCTCAGTTAAAGTGTTTTGATCCTAGCATTTTTTTTTTTTGCTCTGCTGTACGGTGGCTGTGCAAGTGCTGAGCTCCTCAAACTCATCCTAAATGAGACCAGTCCAACTTTCAGTCGAGCTTCCAATCCTCTTATTTGGAAAGCACATGAAGTGGCTGTTTCTTTAAGGTGATTTCAGCTGCATGCCAGGACTCTGTTGTTGAATACTTGCCACGGAGCTGTCAAGTGACCGTCACTCAACACAGGATTCAGGCTATTTCTCCAAACTGTCCCTGCAGCGGTTCAGCGGGATCCTACAATGACTTTTGACCATTTGTCAGCCGAGTGCTTCCAGCATAAGGATGTGTTCCATTTAGTGCCCAGGATAGGCCCATTTTGACATGAGCTAGCCTCCAGGAACGTGGAGGCATACAGCTTATTCATCCAATAAAATGCGTTCTTAAAGGTTTGTGTGAGTCAAAGGCATCAGATTAATTACTCTCTGTGTTCTCATCTAAGTTTTTAGATTCAGCAACAGTCGTGACCTCTGTGGTTTTTGTGATGTCATCACTACTATATGACACCATCTTATCTCCCATTTCCTGGTTTGAAATGTCATGATCCTCTCCGCTTACCTCCTCTGCAACTCCTGTTTCATTGTCACTGGCATCATCGCCTGTAATTTCTTTTTCTTGGTTGTCATGACAAACTCTTATGACATCATTTCTTTCATCTGTGATCTCACCATGATCACCTTCATCTTTTTCCTCTGGCGTCGCGTTATGACACTCGCGTTCTGACGTCACCGTGGCGTTCTGAATTATGCCGCCTTGCACGTGACCCCTGTTTTGTGACGTTTTGTCTGAGTACCTGTGTAAACCCCTCTGTATGTGTGTGGTAAAATCATAGCGATCCGCACACATGTGGAGGCAAAAACTGCATTGGTATGGTCCCTGGTCGCCATGGCAACTCATGTGCAGGGCATACATGACCTCGTCTAGGAAGTAGATCCCACAGTGGATGCAACGGTTGGTCAGATCATCCTGCGTGGCCACTTCCACCATTGTGCGATTCAATGGGACACTTGACCGCCTTTTTGTCAAATGATCCTTTTCTTCCTTTCCTATCTCCTCCTTCTGGTTCCCTCCTTCATCTGTCCTCTCCTCCTCCTCTTTCTCTCCTTTCCAGTTCTCTCTCAACCGCTCAGCTAGTGGCGACTCTTGCCTTTTCCTCTCTGCACCATTTGTTGTCATGTGTGCATTTGCAGCACTTGTATCTCTTTGTCTTATTGCAAGATCCAAAGGAGCATCATTTTCTAATGATGGTGAGGAGATTTGGGGATGAAGAGGAGGAGGAGGATAGTGAGGAGGAGCTGGAGGAGGGGGGAGAGGAGAGTAGGGAGAGGCGCAGTAAGGCACCGTGTAGTTTTGCTGATGATGCTGTACTGGAGTCACCATTGCACCAAGATAATGAGCATTATTTCCAAGGCTTCCAGGGCTGCTTAGATTACTGATGCTACCAGGAACCCCAGAGGCGGCTGCCATCTTATACTTGGTCCAGAATCTGAGCCAATCCGACTCAGGGGTCAAATCAGGTGAGAGGGTTAATGGTAGGGGTAAGGAGAAAAGGGGATACTGATACTTTTCAATGGGTGAACCAGGAGGCGAATAACTAGACGGTTTGGTTGGACGCATATACTTTTCAATCGGACTGCCTCTTTCTGATCCCCCTCCTCCTTTACCTCCCTCTACTTTTGATGTTATCCCTCCCTCAGCGATACCTCCATTGCCCTCAGCTACCAATGAGGAGGGGGGATGTGAAGGGAGGAGCAGAGGAGGCATGCGTCGGTGGATCTCCAATGTTTGATTGGCTAAGAAGGCTTGAGTGGATCGGGGTGAGCGTGAGCGAGGGGAAGGCTGCTGGTTTTTGATTGATGCACAGCTTCTGTCCGACTCCTCCCCGTTCATACGCTCCTCGCTGGTGATGCGTTGTTGCTTGGGGGCGGGGGTTTCAGATGACAGCGAATCAGGGTTGAGGCGTTTTCGGGTTCGGCGTCGTATTATTTGTTCACCGTTGTTCTGCTTTATGATGTTTAGAGGTCTGGGTGTCTACAAGATAAAGAAACAAAGAAGAATATGTTAAAAAAAAGAAAAGTGTTAGTAAACTTTTAGTAATAAATGTAGTGATAATTTATTTTCAACACAACAGATATGGATTTTCCCTTACATTATTTAAGGCTGCTTATCTGACCTGACTAATAACATGAAGCATGCATAGCCTAGCATTATTTGACTGTAATAATATTGAATTCATTGCATTACAAAAATAAAATTGTAACAGTTGAGTCAATACAAAATATTTATTTGAGATTATGACCAATATACTACCTGTTTGAACATAAAGCCATTTTATATCAGTGAAATTTACAAGCACATCAACGCTAAGGACGTTGCACTATGGTTCTTAGTAAAACTTCCAATGGTAGATCAAAGTTTTAAAAGTCTCAATTTATATGGACTTGACCTAATTATAATTAACTGTGACATGCTAAAAAATAAAGACAGCACTCCTAAGGACTGTGGTTTTTGCCCTTACCACAAGGGGGAGCGCTTACATCCGGTGTAAATGGAGTTTTCCCTTAAGACTCAACTTTTACTTTATTGACAGATTCCTCACAAACATGAGAACATATGCCTTCATTAATGTCTTAACTACCATCAAGTAATCTCTCCCACTAAAAGTATAGCAAACTACACACTCAAAAAACATAAAAGCACTACAGTACAACCAATTACAGAAACAGGTTTCAAGAGCCTGAAAGAGGCAAAAGTCAAGAATTACAAAGAATAAAAACTGCTCAGCAACATCCACAACACAATTTCTGAAGCACTCCTCACCTATTCCTACTGGGATAAATAAAGTGCTTCATTCCTAAATATATGCCAAAAAATCAAGAGTCAAAAACATTTCCAGGCAAATTAGCAAAAGATTTTCTTTCCTGCAAGTAAAATCAACTGTGCAGTTTAAAAGTGTCTTTTAAAGTGTCTACACTTCATTTCAAAAGTAATGACTTGCTATCCTTTCACTATTGAAGAACCGAATTCATTGAAGCCTCCTCTCTAAATACACATAATAAATAGTGACCTCCACACAGCATTAACTGAAAACAAAGTCACATTCAACTGGCATAACGAGAGGAGCTTTTCAAGCATCAAAAAACCTTCATTCAAAACCTTCAATCAAATTTACGCTGCCATGAAGGTTGAATTTATTAGGCTTTCTGTACACAAAATATTTCAGGAACAGCAAAGAGCCTTGTTATTGTGTACATGTATGTAATTCCTGTATGTCTCTAGAAATCCCCTGCTGTGTCTGTATGTGTGTAAGTGATGTAGGGCTTTTGACATACATTGTTGCAGATGAAATCACAAAAAGATGCATAGAGAAGGACCAAGCAGGAAAAGAGAGATAGTGAGATATCATGTTGGCGGAACATGGATGAATGAAAGAGGTGTTGAAGTGGATGAAAAGCAAAAAGAAAGACTTCTATTTAAAGAAAAAAAAGCAATAAATCTCTGCTGCTTTTTGTAATGTATGCTATGTCTATGCTGGAAGAAGAGAGAAAAGTCATTTATGGCACCAATCCAGGGATGTTCTGCTGCACTTGGAACATAAAGAAATGATTACCATATATATTTTGACAGTCTAAACTCTAATATGCTTATGTGACCAAACTAGCTCTAAAAAGAGTGTTTTTTGACCACACTGATTCAATGATCTATTAATGCACATACATTTTGGACAGGGTCGTCCTTCAGCAGCCAAGCTGGGAACAGTCACTGTTGTTAATCAGTGAGCTGTCCTGTACACATTTTAGACACCTGGAACACTACTATAAACACTGAGATGACAGTCTCTACACTGACAAAATGATGTCAGTCAAATCATTGACATTTTTCTTATTTTTTATGGTGCTCAGGTTTTGTGTTTCTAGCTAAAGAGGAGTGAGGAGAAAAAGAGAAGAAAAGGTAAAGACAAGAGCAGGGGAGATAGGAATGAAGGAGGTGAGATAAATGAGAAGGGGCAGAGAGTAATATATGGTGAACGGAGGAGGAAGAGGTAGAGGGAGGGGAGGTGAAACAAGAAGAAAAGAAACAGGGAGGGACAGGAGTTAATACAGGAGGAGGATGGCTGAGGAAAAAAGGTAACAGCAAAGAAACAGCGACGCACATGGTGGAAAAGCTGTGTCCTAATTCCATGCTACAGGCTAATTCTAAGCAGGATGTGATCTGTTCACACTGGAAAGGTGATAACAGTCAGTATGAATACTATAAAAATCCTTGATTTTTGAATGTGCTATTGACCCACAATGCAATTCTCAAAGGAAATAGAGGATGAATTGTGGATGGTGATGAAAAAATGTTCTCCTGTATATTTGTTAAGTGTAATTAGTGCACAAGTTTCTCAAATTCTCTTGCTCTGTTTCTTCTCTTTTATTTTCTCTTTCTGCCTTTCACCCTGGTACACTTTCTCTCACTCTGACTGTTACTACTGCTTACTTCCTGCTATTTGTCTCTGCTTTGGCAAGAAGTTTAACGTGTTTTTCTCAAGCCTTTCCCTCATTGCTCTTCCTCCCTGTCTGCCTCTAAATGTCCTCCTCCTCCTCTTTACCTTGCTAGTTTATATTCAAGTGTCTTGGTCACAGGGTGAGTAACTACATGATGTTTGATATGTATGGGAAAAGATTACTGGTCTCTGGAACCCAACCATTTTTTTTTACTTCATAGATAATTCATTTATTTATTTATTCATTTAATTTATACAGTAAATTTTGCAATGACTGCAGTTAATAAGCTTAATTGATTGGACATGTACATAAAAAGTGAGATGTTCGTCATTTATAGCATTTCTGTGTCTACAATGCTGTGTGATACACCCAAACTGCACACACAAGATAACCGCAATGTTGTACACTTTTATGGTTGTAGGGTTGGTTTGATAGAATATCTGGGCTGAGTTACCGCTGGTACACATAATTCTCTCTCTATCTATCTATCTTTCCATCTCTTTCCTTCTCTTCTTGGATCTCTCCTCTGCATTCTCTCCTAATCTCTCTGTCTCCCTTCATCTCTCACTCTTTATACACACCCTCCCCCTTCATTATCTCTGTCCTCACGCTTTACCTTAATCTTCTCCTCCTTTCTTTGTCTTCCTCCCTTTTCTCTCTTTGTTTTTCTTTCTCCCTTAATTTCTCTCCCTCCCTTCATGTCTACCTATTTCCCCCTCTTTATTCATAACTCTCCCTTACCCTCTCTCACTCTGAAGTGTTTTACTAGCTGCTATCCTCTCTAATAATGAGTGTAGAGCGTATAAAACTTTTATTATGGGATATAAAATACGGTTGTCGTGAAGATTGTCAAGAGAAGAGGGGGCTGGAACGTGATTGGAGCTGCAGATGAGATGAAAGGGTTGAACCTAGGACATGTGCAGGGGCAGGAAGGAGTAAACTGCGATAGCTTGTCATCCTCTAAAAGGTCTTTAAAGCTCCATTCCATAATTGTGACATAGTGCTCTGGGTTGTAACACGGTCAACCCACTGATCCATTTATTAACACTGTGTTTTATTACACAAGCATTTTGTTCACTTTGAAATTTTACAAGCAGAGCTTAAAAAGCCAATATGTGAACGTGAATCTGGCATATATATACACAGTATATATATATATATATATATATATATGTTGAGGCTCTGAAGGCTTGTTTCACACTGGTAATATTTGTAAACCCTTGAGTTAAATATGTATATTGAAGTGTGAAATTAGCTCAAACTCCATAAAAACATATCTGAGGTGAGAAAGCTCTATATACTGAAGTCAACTAAATTCCAGGCTGGGTCTTTATCTCATCTGTAATTCATGCAGTCTAATTAAATTTGGGATTTCCATAGACTTTCCCCGGGCTTAGATGGTAAAGTTGATTAATTCCATCATATTTCTCACTCCATGGAACTGGCTCACTGTGACTGCTGAAATGGTCTGTAACTCCCAGCACCCACCAAATCAAATATACTTGTTCCACAATATTACTTTTTCACAGCGGGATTCACCGAATATATACAAGAATTTAACTGCAGTATGCACCATTTAATTTGTCGTATGCTAATTGGCCAGACAGGAGAAATGATAATTAGTGGTCAAAACCAACCCATGGATGTACTAAAACACAGCACAGTCTATAAAATAGTCTAAAGTACTGGGTTCCTGATCCAGTACAACCTTTATGAGTGAGTATACTGTATGTAGGTCTCCTATGAGTGGATAGGAGTTCAGCATTGCAAATCAACAAGTTTCAGCTCACTTGTAGATATTATTTTCACTTTCCCTTCTGTCTCTCTACATTTAAAGTGTTTTTGAAATTTAAAGCTCCCCTCTTGTCTCTCCTCTAATTTGTTTGAAAGAAAATTTGAATAAAGGGGATCACAAATATACAAAAAGTTAATGTACCATGTCTGGTAAAACTATTTGTATTTATCTCACAAGTCTACAGTTTGTCTAGTATAACTTACAGTGTAATGTACGACTAGTGCAGACACAGCATCTGTTTGCATGCAACTGTACATGTCCGTGTATGACTTACCGAATGTAGTTTTTGGTATAAACCACATGCGTTGCAAACGTAGCCTCCATTAGCGTTCTTCCTCCACAACGATGTCTTGGTGGTCAGACAGTTTGCACAGAAGACCCCACTGCCTCTACGCCGCTATGGATGGAGAAAGACAGACAACATTAGAGAGTGAAGTAAAAATATAGACTGATAAAGAAAATTTGAGAGGATAAGAAAGATGGAAAGTCATAGAGAAAAAAATGACAAAATGTTAACTTAAGTTTGGATACCTTTTTAATTTTTAGACCACTCAAGAACAATGACTTGTAGTACGGTTAGGAGAGGGAGGGACAGAGAGAAAACAGATTGGCTTGGTGGCAGAGAGATGATGTGCTCTCATTTATCATGCCAAATGGGAAGTCCTATTGAGAACAGTGTTCTCCTCTACCCTGGTTTTCTCTGTGTAGAATGAGGTTAATAAAAACACCAAAATTTACTTCGATGAAAAGAAAATGATCTAGTTGAACTGAATAAGTTGTGTGTGTTGTAAATATGTGAGTATGTGTCTGAAAGAGAACTTGTGTATTTTTGTGAGATACTGTGATAATTTTGTCAAGTACTACTCCACAGAAGTGGAAAGAGATGAGTTATGTTTTCACTTTGTAGCAGTGTTTTAGTGTTTATCTGAACCGCAGGAGGTAATTTACAGGAGTGTGTTGACTTTTACTGTATTAGTGTGCACGTTCTCATACACACACACACACACACACACACACACACACACACACACACACACCTCTGCAGTTCATGGAGCAGTGGTGCATAGAAAAGTAGTGTGTGCAAGGAAGGGTGGGGCTGGGGGTGGGGGGTTAAAAGGCCAATTGTCGAGGCAACGTGCTCCATCACAGTAATGAGCCAATCACAACGTTTCTCCATCTCATTAAGTCTCTGGCCCCATTCACCACCTTTATGACCCTGAGAGGACAGCATACCTCATCTTTCTCCACCATGACTCTGTCTATTTCTCTCTCTATCTGCCTGTCTATCCAACCATTTCTCTCTCTCTCTCAGACGTTTTCTCTCAGCACTGTTGCTCATCCAATCTTCATTTTCTCCACTTTCCAATCCTGTCTCCTCTTTGGTTCTCAATTGCAGTTTACTTTCGTTTTGGAAAAAAAAAGTCAGTGTTTTACTGATTTAAATGTCAGTATGGTCAAGAAAACAACAGCATGTGATTCTTTTTTTTCTTCATTAACCTGTGTGTTATGTGCATTTCTGTTTCTTTTTGTGTTGTCCTTACAGAAGCACCGACACACCTCATTGATGATCTCACTATGGTTGTGTTAGTGAACGTCTGCATACTGTATGTGCCTATGGGTATGGCTTACTAAAATCCATAACACACATTCACTGTTGTCCCAATCTGTTTCTCCCTCTCCCTCCCTCACTGGGGCCTCCTCCTTTCACCGCTGGCTTTTTGTTGTATTATGTTCATGACAGTGCTGAGAACTTAGCATATTTTTTTCAGGCTCAGAGCACCCACTGCTAGAAGTTAAAAACATTTTCAACTTTTCACAAAAGACCGCTGCACTTCAATCAGGCTGTCTGTAGTCTCAGAGCTACAGATGGAGCCACTACCAGCACTTCCACCGAGCATCTGTTTCATGCTGCCAGCTAAAAGCAGGAGAGCCCAGTGGGCACAGCATTGCTCAGTTTATTTTAGCAATCGAATGTACTGCAAGGATCGCAGCACAATTAACACACACCACACACAGACTGTATATGGCCTGAATAAAGATACATTTGAAGAATATCATTTGTCAATGTGGTGTAGTTCTGGTAAGAATGAATCAGTACTGCAACTGTGAAAATACATGCTAATCTTACATAGTGGTGTTGAAGAATTCAACCAACTTTTAAATGTAATAGCAAAAGTCATACTGAATATTTAAGGCAAGAATCCAAAGTTCATTTGATGTGTTGTGCACACATACAAGGAAGTTAGGCCCCCTTAAAGGCACAAAAATGATTAGAAATCAATTATATGACCATCCCAATAGCAACCGATCAGGAACTGATTAAACATCTATACTAGACAGTGTTTAAGGGTTAGACATCAAATTCTACTGCCAATGAAATGTGGTTTAATAGCTCTTTTGTTTCCTTGCTGTAATTTTAGCTCATAAAAAGACATTTATGATGACATTCTTTATACTATCTGGACCAGGCTAGAAAATCAAACTTTTAGATTGTTCAAAGATTTAATACAAAGGAACACCATAGATAACCATAGAAAACTTTGTCTCTCAGTCTCAATATGTGTATAATAAGACATCCTGTTTCCAATAATGTTGTATGTAATAAACACCTGAGCTAATATTAGAGTCCTTATGGTACATGTGTTTTCGTCCATCTGACGGCAGAACACTTACATGATCAAATTCTCTCAGTGGCACACTGAGCCAGAGTTTGTGGTGTGCGTGTGTGTGTGAATGCCAATGTGTGTATGTTGCACACACCATACGGTCACCACATGTAGAGAGACAGAGCCAGGTGATTGATTGATGTACGCTTCCTGTGTCTCTGTGTGTGTGTGTGTGTCTCTGTGTGTGTATGTGTGTGTGTGTATGTGTGTCTAGCATTGCAAGCCAAACACTGCATCTGTCATCAGAATTCAGTTTCCCTCCGAGCACCCAAATCATTCACATATGGCCCCGCAGCTGCCCCTCATCGCAACACGCACGCACACACACACACACACACACACACACACACACACACCTGAAAATATTTGCTTCCACTGGCTAATGAAGGCATGCAAGATTTAGACGAGAGGCCGCAATCCAAGAAGTCTCTTTGTGTGTGTGTTGGGGGTATCTTGGCTACTCCAAGACCACGATACAAGGATAGCACAGTGTGTGTGTGTGTGTGTGTGTGTGTGTGTGTGTGTGTGTGTGCTGCATGCATGTGTGTGTCTGTGTGAGAGGTTCAAGTGTCAATTACACAGGAAAGTGCAGAAATAACCCCCACCACCTTCCAAAATGCACACGTGCACACACACAAAATTTGGCTCATGATTTCTAACTTCCTTTTCAATCATCAGCTGGTTGGCTTGACATGTGTGGAAATGTGCAAGTTCACATGCACACACACAAACATTCACCATTCTATATTTACATACTTCCATAGGTTTTAGTGGAAGTACATCTCTTGGTGACTTTGTAACTATGTTTGTGTGCTAGGTGTATCGGTGTGAATCTACAGAATGTGTGTGTAGCAGTGCATGTTTTTCTGATTGATTACTGATACCTGGCCTCTCCCGCTCACTTCAGCCTGCAGAGGAGGGCTGCATGTAATTAGAGCTCAGGGTCTTAATGACATCTATTTATCTGCGGCCTATGATGCCGTTCAATTAGCACCACCAACAACGCCCTCTGATACGCACACACGTGCAGCGCATGCATGTAGAGGCACACACACAAAGACAAATACATTAATTAGTCAGGAAATTAAAGTCTTTATCAACTTCCTCCTAATCAGTCAAATCCATGCCAACAAATAAAGTTGATGTTTAGATAGAAAGTTAAGTTTCTTAAGAAGGAAGAAAGTATATTTGAGTAACCAATGTAAACACTGCTCTATTATCCCCGGGCCTCATTCTGAGCAATGCTATTCTCTGAAGCTGATAGGTGTCCATTTTGAATCTCATGCAGAATTTTCTTATTCCTGTGTACTCGTAGAAAGTACACATCAGATAATTTCATCTTAATCAGTATAAATGATGCGTGTACATCAAAAATATAACACTGACATGTTGACAATATTGACAGATTTTAGCAGTCTCATAATGCTCACGAAAAGGCCAGCAGAAATTAAGAGTACAATCTACTCAGTGGCAGGCTACACATAAAACAACATTTATTGGTTTAATAACTTTCGCAACCAGTGTGGTCAGTCTCTCTGCTCTAATGCACAAACAGCTCTAACAGAGAGCCTTTTTCCCTTGTGGCAGTAGATTTAATGCAAGAATGCATAAAATAGGCTATACAACCTGACTGTTGTTTGTTTAGGAAAATAGGCTACATTTTATATTACATGTATTCCTCCCTTCAATACTCCAATTTTAATTTTGTTTTTAGACTTTTATGGGTTTGCACTGCTACGCCAACTTTCCATTAAATGGGTTAAAGTGATTGCTATCTTTTAAATTCAAACTGAAGTTATGAGCTGTTTCTCCGTGACTTTTTGGTGACTCTACTCATAAAATGTACTAATAAATTATAACTTCATTCTAGAGAATCTGATTTTTATTCAACATCAAAACACATGGTTTAACCACACAGTGGCTGAACCCTTCAGCTGTGGCTTTGACTCCACTCTGAATTCTCCTGAAGCCATAAATTTACAGATGTTATACAAACTGTTTACACTGCATGGTCTTTTAGATCTTTATGGAAGAGCTGGCCATTTTAGATAAGCATCCACTGGTTTAGGTTCTGTAGCAATATTGAGTCCCTCAAATGTATTTTAGCTTTCATCTGCAACCAATGTGTGGTGGCATCTTTAAACTGGTGTAGCTTCACAATGTGGTGAGACAGACTGGCGGCCTAAACATGAGCTGCTGTATTTAAAAACGCTTCACATCAATTTTAAAAAATAAAATTCAAGTTATTTCTTATCTTCCAGCGTATTAAAATATCCAAGCAAGACAGCATTTCCCAGGAATTTTACTTTGCTTTGAATATGTGAAAAGAAGCCACCTTCTACAAGCAAGGTAACATTTTTCTAATGGTGATTTTGCAACAAAACACACTGAATTTTCATTTGCATATGAGTATAGTGAAATAAAACTTCAGATATCTGCACAAAAACAATTTCAGATATCTGCTATCCTTGTAAGTTATGTGGCAAAATAGAGAGGGATACATAGAGAGAGAACTGACGAGAGAGAGAATGCGAGAAAGAGGATAAAGAAATAGATTGAGGCGCCCCACGGTCTCAAATAAATTTAAAAAGAGGGCTATCTAAACAAAGTCTTTCAAAATGAAATTACATTTAATTCACTTAAAGAGTAAGTCAGCCCTGCTTTCAACGCATACACACAGACAGAGACACACACTTACATTGATACACGCACTGACTTGCATTAAATCAGCGATTATTTAATCAAGCTAGAAGACTAGCTGGAGGAATTAACTAAATTCCATACTGCCAAGTCCAATATCCTATACACTGGATCAGTCTCTCGCTCTCTCTCTACATTACACAGGGATACAGGGATAGTTTCAGATAAAGATTCACCAAATTAATCCTCCCAACACACACACACACACACACACACACACACACACACACACACACACTGAGAAGCATCTGGGACCAATCTAACAGAGAGAACCCCTCCCCCCCCAATAGGTGCTACCAAGCATCAACTATTTGTGTGTGTTTGGTAGGTCTGTGTACGTGTTACGCATATGGCTGCAGAAGTCCATCTACTGTATGTGGTTTACCCTCAGACTACTGTGTGCATTTAAATTGCTTCTGCTAATAGAATAATTGGGTTTGAGTTGAATGAATTTAAGCTGAACTGAGTCTGAATTTATTCTGCTAGTTTATTCTTATTCAACAAGGAGAAACAAAAAAACAAACAAAAACACTTATAATAATAACCAATGTATAGCACCGTTTGAGACGCAGAGGTACAGATGGCACACAGCCACTCAAATAGTTAAACAGGCCGGTTGAAGATTGTTAAAGTCAGCAGAGAGGACAAAGATTTACTACAAACAATCTGTGATTTGGTGGGGGGAAAATAAATTAATAACTGAACCTCTCTCCTAATTTAAGCAGAGAACAGCTCTGTTTTTCAGTTGGAAAAATGGACACAGTCCAATGGCGACCTGCAATGGAGGCTGCATTTCCTGCTGATTATCTACGCAGCTGACATTACTAGTGAGGCGGTGAGAAACTAGTACAGCAGCAAACTTCCAAAAGTTCCCTGCCTTTGGTTGTGAAGGGGTGCAAACAAATAACTTTTTTTTTAAAGGATAATGATAACATACTGTAGAAAAACAAACCTGCTGTGTTTCTAAGCATGCAGAGAGTCCTCCCACTGAATTCTCAATAATAAAGTTGAACGTCACTATCAGCAAGTTTTGTAGCCCAATATCAACACTATATCAAAATGTCAATATGGATTTCTGTGGCAGTAAAAAAAAAGCTTGAAAGACACTTGGCAGAGAGGAAACTATTGCTAGATGGAAAATGGCCAGTCTGTGTCCTAACACAGCACCTACTGCCCGATCACACGGAGCACGACCTTCAGCTCAGTGTGTGACTGCTCCAAGCTCCACTCCACACACAGCCTGCAGCGCTCCTCTAACGGTCTGCTCCAGCAGCCCTCACACTCCCAGCACAACGGTATCAGTGCAGCACATTCAGCAGTATCTCCCCTCTTTAGAGGCTGCGGTGACTGAAAATCAAATTTCAGGACAAAAAAAGTTCAGTGACGATATGAGACTGTTTAAAAAACCAAGGCTGGGGATTAGGAGCAATCACGAGCGAGGCTCACTGAATAAAATCTGTCCTCAGACATTAGCTATGCAGAGTGAGCAGCAGCAGAGGAGGTGGAAGGTTCTTGTGCAGCGCTAAGATGCTGGATTTGTAGTCATCTACTGCAATAACACACGAGGGCATTACTCTGAATAAATACAGTACACATACGATGATGATGCAATAGTGTTTGAGGCAAAGCCCTGAACTGACAGCTTATATATAAATTGACTGAAAAGTTTTCTTTAAACAACTATAGCTCCCTGGGTACAGTGTGAAATAGGTCAAGGTCAAAATAAATGCTCAAACTTATTAACACCTGTCTTACTATGAAAAAAATAAATAACTTAAATCACTCAGTTAAGCAGGCAATTTAGGCCAAATCTCAGTTTAACTGCTGCCAAGATAATCAGGTGTAACGACCCCTTTATTCCTCCTGCCGTAGGCCTCTACATGATGGTATAAGCAGGAGGAAAGTGATGATCGCTTGTCATTGATTAGTGTAGATGGCCATGAAGACTGTGATAATAATGACGATGGTAATTTGTTTTATCCTGTTGGCCTGAAACTCTGTATCAACGCTGTGTATTGGTGTCAGTTGTTATGCCTCTTCGTCTTTCAGTTTTATGCAAGTTTCTTTTTAATAAATCAACTTTATTTTATCCCCACTGGGACAAAATAAAGTTGAAACTGCAACTTGATACGTGTGTTATGTGCTGGGTTGTGATAACAGAATATTGTAAATATACAGATGCAACTGCTCCATAAATATAAAAAACAATGATCGTCTCTGCACAGCAGAGGGGCTGGATAAGGGAGTAGGAGATACGACAACCCAGATTCTTTGTTAATAAGATACTACGACACACACACACACACACACACACACACACACACACACACACACACACAACACACACATGTATGCTCAGCTCTTTGTGAGAGTGAAATAGAAGGTGTCAGCTTTCACAACAGCCCTGTCATTCTGGGTGGGTGGTTACCTATGTGAGGAAAGAGACCAAGAATGTCTAAAGAAAAGCAGCAAAAAACACCGGAACAAGATGACATCACCATGACACACACACACACATCTCTACTTGGCACAAAAGGAGAGTGAGGTCAATCTCTCTCTCTCTCTCTCTCTCACACACAAACACACACACACACACACACACAGATGTGGTGCCACACACTATGGCCCACTTCCCTCCTTTCAACCTCCTTTCATTCTTTGCTATCACTCTTTTCTGGCCCTTTTTCCTCTCTCTGCCATGGTCTTTTCATCCGTCCTGTGTTCAATACCTACAGTAGTTGCTACCTTTTGTTGCAGAGTGCAGTGAGAGTCTCAGTTTCTGTTCAGAAAATGTGCACGACTTCATACACAAACACAGAGTGGGCCACACTTAAGCAAAATCCTATTTTCATTGATCTAATTTTGATAAATGATTTGATGCATCGACTTTGCAGTTATGTGTTCTGGGTAAAAGCCTGATAACCAGAGAGAGGGAGAGAGAGAGAGAGAGAGAGAGCGAGACAGTGCAAGAGAAGCACATTAGCAAACAGAGAAAAAAGGAAATCGTTCCACGTTGATTTAATTTTGATAAACAGCCTCAATGCATGCAGACCTGGAGTCCATGGACCTGGAGACCACGGTTGTGTATGAGCTTGTTGTTCAGCACTGGTGTGTGTGCAGTAATGTGTATTTATGTGTTTGTGTGTTTGTATCTAGACTAGACAGACTCTAGATATCCAGTTATGTGGGTCTGTGTTTATCAAGCAACTGATTTTATTAAGCTAAAACTTTTGATAAGCTAGCATAAGATATATTGTGTGTGTGTATTTTTCTTCTTCTGTAATATAAGTCCTCCTGAATCAACCTTGGACTTTCTTTGTGCAGTGATAGAGCATGTAATACACTGAGAGGAATGAGAAACAGAGGGCAAAGCCTCAGAGCTCCTACATTTTTTTTCTCAAGTTCATATAATTAACCTGAAACAGAAACCGATCAGCATTATTTGAAACTCCCACTTTGTGGGTATCACAATGTGAAAAGGATAGCGATCTGAAAGAGTTGAGAATTTACATTACTGGAGCACTGGTTCCCAACCTAGAAGTCGGGACCCAAAAAGGGAACCTAAGATGAATCTGAAGGGGATGATAAAAAAGAAAATAAACATTTCTCTATTTTGTGCTTTTTCCTTGTGAAATACTCCATACCGTCACCTCTTCAGGCGTCTAAAATTCCTACAAATGAAACAATCTGAAAAGGAAAAGAAAAATCACAATTTTGTTAAACTGCACATCAACTCATGTCAAACCTGTGATGAGGGATCAGCTTTATTTTAAATGGCAACAAGCTAAGAAGTTTAGTGCATGTGAAGAATCAAAAGGAATTAAGCTGAATTCCAATTATAAATAACGCTTTCCTTTTTCCACTATAATTGATAATTTGTATGTTTTTTTATCAAGTTCCATGTAATATATTTTCTTTATTAAAAAGCTACATGTGCTTTTCCTTGGTTAGAAGTTATTTCCCTTATCTAAAATTATATTTCTTTCCTTAGAAAACTTTTTTATATTTGTGTCTGGAGAGCAGTGACCCACTTCACACTGACCAGTAAAGCACCATGTCAGTGTGTGTGTGTGTGTGTGTGTGTGTGTGTGTGTGTGTGTGTGTGTGTGAGTGAGTGAGAGAGCGCGAGAGTGTCTTCATGGGAAGGCCCTGTAGGTTGACATTAACACACTTTGGCCGCACACACGCACGCACACACACACACACACACACACACACAGTTTACATATAATCTGGTGTGGAAACCAGGACAATGAAATCTTAACTCGCCCCACTGCCCAAAGGAAAAGAGAGAGAGAGACAGAGAGAGGGAAACATACAAAGACTAAGGAGAGAGAGAGAGAGAGAGAGAGAGAGAGAGAGAGAGAGAGAGTTATTATAATGTGCATCCTTAATACCTGGAGTCTTATCCACTGGTATTAAGTGTCTTATTAAGTGTCTTAGACTGTATTTTATTGTTTATCTGAGAATAGTTCAGTGGGCTGATTCCCACACAAGACAGACCCACATGATCCATTCAGGTACTGGTGGGCTGGAAGCTAACTTGCTAGTATTGCTACACAGTAAAATGGTCTGTGCGAAGTGTTGAAATCAACACTGCCAGAAAACTGTGAGTCAAAATGAAACCTAAAACACTGAACTGTGCCATCAAATTAGGGAAACAGATGCCCTTTCTGGCATTCATTTAGGGCAATCTTATCTGAATTATAGTTGATTCAACTGATGCCTGACAGATAGTATCTTGACAGACAAGATATCCAGATACAAATTTAATATTATTGTGCATCTATCAATGAATGATTACAATACAAAACTCAAGCCACTGCTCAGAATTCATGTTTCTGAGGGGTAGAAATTTTGACCAAAGACTCAGAATTTCATATATCATAACCTTGGACGCATTAACAAAAGTATTTTTGCATAACTGTGGTTATGCTGTTAGAGCCATAGCTCTGAGGCTATATAGTTAAAAGCTAAGTTTGTCACTAATAATTAAAATCTTCCCACTTGCATCACTGTAATAACACGATAATGACTGTGAGGTTTATGTGAATACATATATTTAAAAAACAATTTAAAAAATGGGTGGATAATGGCCTGAAGACTCATGATAAAGCAGGGCTTCCTATTAGGGAAAGATATATAATTCTGCTCTTCCTATTACTGAGTGGAGTTTGCAAATGACAAGGTTCCAGTTTCTGTTCATGCAGAGGTGTTTGGACATCACAGATTTTTTTGTATGAGAATGATTATCACAAAGATCCTCCTTTCCTTCCTCTTGAAAACTGTTTCAGTGAAAATAGTAATGACATACAGTGTATCACCCACTTAAGTTTTACTCAGCTGATTTAAACAAAAGGTTAATTAACAAAATGACAAATGCTCAAACTCAAAGTAACATCACTTGATGTTGTTGTTCAGACTACGATGTTGTGAATTATGATGGTGCCAATCACAACAGTTTTGACCACCAGTGTAATTTGGGAAACAGACCTGTGCTTTACAGAGAGCAAGAAATAAGACATGCACAAATAAAAATAAGACATTAAACTTTACATGCAGTAAGCTGACCTGACAGGCAATACACTGTGGTTGGTAAAGCGTTAGAAACACTTAAAAAAAGACATGAAAACAATGTGTTTTATAATTTTCTAAATTGCCATCTTGGATTGATGGCAACAGCTGTTTTGCTAAATGTGTTTAATTGTTTTCATTTAAACAAGGTAAGGATGTGCACTAATACACCTGCAACGGCAATACATCTTAATTGCCAAACGACCTTGGACAGGAAATATTTCCCTGCTTGGGGAGAGAAAGAGAGTAACATGAAGAAAAGGAGTGACAAAGAGTGACAGAATGAAGAGGAAGATGTAAAAACTGATTGAGAAGAAAAGAAGGAAAGAAGAGAAAAAGACAGTGTAATTCCAACCAAACTGCATAATGGATGGCACTTTAGAGTATTACACCTCTAAATGACCTCACACACATCACACCGCGCACACACATACTGCCTTGCCAAATGACTTTATCTCCCCAATTAGCCCTAGTGGGGAAGAGCAAGGAGGGGAGATGAGGAGGAAAGGGAATCCACAAGTAGAGAAGGAAATTTTCACATCACTGCCATTATTAAATATTTTAAATTCCACAGGGGTCCTAAAAGAAGCTCTTCCTGATAGGTTTTAATTCATATCCTTTCACATTCACCAATCACTTTATCTGCCTGTCGCCCAATTTAGCTGTTTGTCCACCTATTCACCCACATGGTGACCTATCTGTTTCTCTGTGTGCTGTCAATACACGTATTGACAAGTGAAGTAAACACAGCATTTATGGCCATAGCAAAAGAGAGATGGGAGGTGGTTACCTCTTCGGTGAAGTGGAATATTTTCTCTCTTGGTCTCAGTCAGATGGTAGATTATGTATTTTCTCTGCTGTATGTGAGCATGTGCATGTGTGTGTGTGTGTGTGTTAGTGTCAGAGGTCATGGTAGTGGGAAATGAGCAACACTGAGTGGGCACAGAGGTCAAGGTGAACACTGAGCAGAGGAAGACATAGGGAAACACACACAGCAGGATGTGCACACAATGCTGGACAGTACAGCTGGTGCTGGTGCACACAGCCTTTACAGCACAGGTCTACATACACACACACACACACACACACACACACACACACACACACACACACACAGAAAGATACAAGTACTGACAACAGAATTGAAATTCACCATAAACTGTTATTTAACTACCTTAAAAACTTTTAACAAACTTTGTTTTTAAACAACGTACATCTGAATAAATTTGTGGAATAAACAGTAGGTATTAATTGTTCCATAAACAATATTTATCACAGTGGTTGTTTCCTAAAACCGTTCAAAGTATTCAGCCATTCAGTCTGTTTAACAACGATACAAAATAGTATAAAAATAAAGAAAGTACATACAAATAGCAATAGCAACACTGTATGCACGATGCACAGTTCAGCAACTTCAACACTGAAGCCAAAAGGACAAATGATAAGGCTAGCCAGCTCATTAAAGGGACAGTTCACCACAAAATCAAAAATACATATTTTTTCTCTTACCTGATTTGTTGTGAGCAGTTTCACATAGGAAATGTTTTCTTTCTACTGATAGTTCCTACATGAAACTGCACAACAAGGTCTGTGGATTATCTTGAGTAACTATGGCAAAACATATGAACAATACTTCCACAGCATAATGACAGCAGAAACAAGCTTATGCTTCAATGTGAACGTATAAATAAAATGATGAATTTAGTAATCAAATTTCCTCTCGGGGGTCATGCCAATATTTTGACTTGATAGGAACTTAAAAACCAACAGTGAAATCCACATTTGTCTTCGCCCTGTCAATTCAGATATCTTTCTCTCCATCTTCTGATGGCTCCATCTCCATCTAGCCACCCAGTTTTTCCTCCTTTTCAGTCAGCAGCGGAAGCAATTCACACCAAGAGCACTACTGCCAGTGATAAAGAGTGCCTGAAATTAATGAAATACTGTGACCTTTAACCATCATTACTGTGGAACTGACAGCACTGTAGCATTTCGTTATGCAAGCCTCAATATGAATGTGCACAACTGTCAGCAACCCTTCAGAATATTGTAGAGTGCTGTTGACTGTATGCTGACATTGTCCCTGAGCAGTGCCAATGATGGAGAAGTCAGTTTGTTGAGTAGGTGCTGCTTTGTATGATACATCAGGTTTAAGTGTGTGTGTGTATGTGTGTATGTGTGTGTGAATGCATAGCAAGGTAGCGATGTGTATGCAGTGCTCAGGATAAGGCTATATTATTATTTATGGGGAGGGACTGAGCTGGTGACACTACTACACTTGTTAGTGAGAGCAGCTCTGGAAATGTTCACAACCTTGCTGTATGTATACACAGACTTACAATGAAAAAGCATACAGCAAGTAGTTAACAATGATCCCACACGAAAAGCTGGTCATTTAAAATTGGCTTCGTATTCTTAATTTAAACAAAAGTTTGCCCCCAGCTTGCTTGTTGGTCTGAATTCCTATAGAGCAGTTCTCCTGACCAAAGAATGAACAGGAGGAAACCAACAAGTGGCAAGCTCAACAAGGTTATGTGTAAGGATTAAAACGAAAGGAGCACATTTAGACAGCTTGGAACATTTGTGAGTCGGGACTGCAACTAACAATTATTTTCAGTTATCATTATGATTAATCATTTATTCTATAACAACATTAAGAGCTTGCGAACATGTTAGCAGCGAGGCTGTAATTAGGCACAGTGATGCTTTGAGCTAAATAAAAAGCAAATGTTACAAAGTATAATGTTTGCCAGGTTCACCATCTTAGTTTAGCATATTAGCATGCTAAGATTTGCTAATTATCATTTATACAAAGTACAACTGAGTTGGATGGGAATGTCATAATACAAAGTTTTGAACAAATTCACATTTTGAGGTGATAATGGCGCTAGATGAAAAGTCAGAGGATCACCAAGGTTCTTACAATTCATCCTGAGGAGAACATGAATGTCTGTATGACATTTCATGGCTATTCATCCTATAGTTGTTAAGATATTTCACTAAAAAACACAAATGTAAACCTTACAGTGGCACTAGGTAAAAAGTCAGGGGATCACCAAAATCATTAGGATTCATAGTCTCGGAACCATGAATGTTGAGATATTTCACAGAATAAGTGAAAACTTGCAGCTGGTAGCGCAGCATGAAAAGTCAGGAGTCACCATCATGAGAATTCACCCTCTGGGCACCATGAATGTCTGTACCAAATTTAATGGCAAGCCATCCAATAGTTGTCAAAATATTTGAGTCAGGACCAAAGTGGTGGAGCGACTGACTAACCAGCAAATGTTGGGAACTGTTTCCTGGTTAATCAATAATCATATTTCTACTATTGTAGCATGCAAATGTTCTCTTGTGTATGTGTGGTAGACATCTGTACATCCATGTGTGTGTGAATTTCAGTGTTCATTCAATATATATTTATATCTTAAGGTATGACTGAGTCCAGTTCTTTGTCGCTTTGTGTGCACTTGTTTCTATGTCACCACAGAGGCTCCAGCAATGCTAAGTGGTGCAACCAGCCCGGGGCCCGTTTGACATTTTCCACCTTGACAGGCCCTCAGGGTGGAGTTAGAGCCTAACACATCAATATCTGAATTACTCTAACCCCTTCTCCAGCCCTTCCTCCCTTCATCCCTCTCTCTTTCTCAAAGTCCTTTCCCTGCAGTGGGGCCCACACACAGACACACACAAACACGTGCTCAAAGAAAAGACACACATACATTTAGGGTGTTGATGGCCATGCCCTAGCTGTCAAGAGGAGCCGAACAGATCAGCTACCCTCCAAGCAGTGTGTGTGTGTGTGTGTGTGTGTGTGTGTGTGTAATCGATGTCTCATCTTTGTTCCATTTGCTCCAGACAGCACCATGTATGATAACCCTCATGTTATCAGAGAGAGAGAGTGGGAGAGAAATGGTTTCTTTGGGACTATCGCCTGATGTTCTATTTCTTGAGAGTTTTCATATTGTGCTTCACACAGCCCTCCATCCACTGACAAAATACCATAAACACGAAAAGGTGTCCTATCTGACTTCAAAAACTAGCTGTCACTGTCATCTGAGGCTTTAATTGGACTTAAAAAAAAAATGTGTCTTTTCACACATGGCACAGGGCCCCTGCCAAACAGTCAGCTCTATCAACAGGTTTGAAAGCTGGCCTAGAATCAAGCTCTGCTCTCACACCTCCAAAGGTTAAAACTACAGTCAAGGCCAGATCTAGAATTCTGAGCTACATTTAGGCCTATTGCTCTGTTTATACTTACTGTATCTCTGCAATCTACAGTTTTTTGTCAACGACATAATTGTCAATGAACCCATAGCTCCAGTCTCTATGCATTTCCTCATCTCTGATGGTTCTGAATGCCTTTAAATTCATATTTTGTGCCTTGCTAACGTAAGCGAGTGAGTTCATATGTTGTGCTACTATAGTAGGTCTTTAAAAGCCTATTTGCTCTGATAGGCCATGTCTAAAGTGTATAACTATAGTTTTATGTATTTTTACAGAAGTGTTTTAAATAAACTAAATTAACTCTAAAATGTAATGTGACCTAGTATGTGATATAAACTGACCTTAAATTGTACAGTACATTGTGCTATTATATAGGAGTCTTAAATGGGTGCTGTGATGTAATGGTAAATTAGTTAAGATACAGAAATGACCAATTGTGGTTACTATAAGGGCTTAAACACCTACATCAGACAAACTACACATTTTAAGAAAAGCATTATGTTAAATTGCACTATCTAAGAAATGTACAATTTTAATGTAACTTACATCTTTGCTAGTCTAATAGTAACTATGTAAGTCAATATCCTGGCTGTTTGGATTGTTCAAGGGAGGTACAAAGAATAAAAAGCCAAACTGAGCAAAATTTATTAAATTTAAAAAAAAAAACAATAACAAAAATCCTTGTGATAGAAACAGTGGTTGAAGGGAACTACAAAAAGACTTTTTCATTTTCAATGAGAAATGGAACTGGGTCACTCAAGGACAAGAAATCTCACATTTTCTCTCTGTCTATCTCTTCTTCTCTACCACCCCCGCAGAAAGCAATCTGTCTGAGAAAGAAACAGAAAGAGAGAGATACAGAGAAAGAGAGAACAAGGAGGAAACTGAGAAAAAGAAACAGGGAAAGAGAGTGAACAAATTACTGCTAGTGAATAAGATTTTGTATTAACAGCTTGATAATATCCAACAAACACATGCACATCATTCATCCGGATACAGCCTGAGGGTTGACTTATTATCCTCACACTGCTACACACACTCTTATAATGAGATGCACACACACTTGTACACTCAGTGTACTCACTTGTGATAGTTAGCACCTAGTCATTACTGAGAGAAACAAAGAAAAAGGGAGAGAGGGATGGGATGAGACAGAGAGTGATCGAGGTAGATGGGGGTTAGAGAGAGGGAGGGGAAGAACATTAAAGATAGAGATAAACATTCGGAGAAAGAGAGAAAGACACAGAGAGGGGGAGATGCTTATGGTCGGAGTCCATGGCTCAGATTGTCTTTGTCCTTTTTTTTTTTAGTTCTCTTTTCATTATTTTATCTCCTGCTATATCTTTTCTCTCATCTCTTCACAGCGAGAAAACAAATAAAAATAGAGACACTCCAGGTTGGAGAGGAGTAAACAGAAGGGAGTGGAGGAGAGATACTGATCATTTCCAACAGTAGCTGTGCCACAGAAATAACTAAATGTAACGACACCCCAAAATATGTTTTTACTGCAGCTGAAATCCAAAACAGTTGGGCAGTTGGACTTTATGGTGTCATGAGTGTATTATGCAGAACAGAATGGACAGACTGCATCAGTAAAAGGGTGGGGGGGATAAAAAAGATAAAAAAATACAGGCCGTCTGTCATCACACATACTGATGACACAGGTTACATCTTACATTACCCGAGTTCCTCTCGCTTTCTCTCTGCCCACACAGTACGCGCAATTTTGTAAACATGGGATATTAGTTATATATTTGTGTAGGAAGCCACAGCTCGTCGCTCCCTCTAGTGGTTCAAAACTTCATTTGGAGATGTGGTTATAGATGAAGAGCCACCTCCTCCCACACAGTTTAGGGCATTACACAAGGACAATTTTCTTGACTTAAATGTGTGACAGGACGAAATAATATCAAAGTGACTCTCTCTGATTTGTGTATGTGTGCGTGACTTTATCGTTCTTTTAAAATTACAGCCTTCAAGGTGACAAACCTAAGTTAGTAAGGCAACACATTTTTGAGGGATTATTTCCTGGCAGAGACTTTCCATTTCTTCCTGCGGGTGTCAGGTGATTGACAGTAAGCAGAGTGGGGTGTTGTGGAAAGAAAAAAAACTCTGAAACTGAAACAAAACCACATTAAGGCTTCATGTGATGGTGATTATTAGTCATTACACTTTTTTTTTCATACTGAACATGAATGCAGGCAGCAAAAGGCTTATTCTGAACGTAAGAAAATTAACTCTAGATGTGCTGACTGTATGTAGATATCAGCAGGCATGATATAAAAACTTGAGAAAAACAAGACGCTTGACTGCGGTATGAAATTAACAAACATTAAGGGGTTATCATTTAACTTACTTATTGTTTAAAATCAGCATTTTGTATGAATTTTGTGCAACCAGTTATTTTGTAAAGTATACGTTGCTTTGTTCATATGGCACTAGAATTAACATTCTGCAAGTAAATTTACCAAGGACAGTTGTCATTATGGCCGGTGAAATCAACAGTCTAAGCTTATAGCTTATATATATCTAAGTTTATAGTTATATAACTTATAACTTATAATTACAATTATATAATTGTGGCCACAATCTTATAATTGTGGCTTTTGCAATTTCAAAATCTTTCACATTTTTATATAAAAATGGTTAATTGCTCAGCCCTATATGGCACATGCTGTATCTTCCCTCTCTGACAGAGCCATGATACAAAAGACAGTGGGCTATTGATTCCAAATCCCTGCCAGTTATCTTAAATCTACCAACACAGATGAGCAAATACACCAGGAGATGGACATCCTGGACACAGATGGAGTAAAGAGCCTGTAAATATATGATGAGACAAATTACACTGCAGAAAACTGGCTCGTGTGTTTGCTCATACAGTATGTGCATGTGTGTAGAGTGAGTGTGCGTCCATGTGTTGGCTCTCCACCAGCTTGGTAATAAAGTGTTAGGACGAAGACAGGAAGCAACACATGTACACACACCCACTAACCAACCCATTCTCCCATAGACACACACACACAGTGAACAACAATGTTATGACAATAACTCTGAGTTTTACAGCCCACTGTAGCTGCACATCTGGATAACATCAGGACACACAGGCACAGATAAAGACACACACACACACAGACACACAAGCAGAGTAAGCTAGAAGTACGGAGATGATGTCGAAGAAGAGAGATGGCCAAAAGAGAGAGCAAACACTCACATACTGCCAAGAAAAAGGCAAAAATCTTTCCTCCCTCTCTGTGTTTTACCCCTTTCTATCTACTTCCCCCTCTCTCTCCTTCCTTCTGTTCCCTCTGTCTCGTCTCTAATCCTATACGACAGAGACACAGAACACAAATCTCCCTGTTGGCAGAGGAAGAACAGCATGTTTCTACTGAGAGAGAGAGAGATGAAGAGAGAGAGAGAGAGAGAGAGAGAGAGAGAGAGAGAGAGAGAGAGAGAGGGTAAGAGAGCAGGAGAGAGAGAGACAGAGATTGACTGTTGAACACCAGTTGAAGTGATTTATGAGGTTGGAATCTGTGCTGGAACATATGTAGACACTGCTTGTCTCTCGTTCGTTCTTTCTCGCGCACGCACACACACACACACACACACACACACACACACACACACACACACACACACACACACACACACACACACACACACACACACACACACAGATCACACTTTAGCCAAACTGAGTGTGTCTAGCAAGCTGCAGGTTGTTAGTTGGTGTACAGTAGACAGATACACATTGTGCAGTCACACACTACATCCTCTGTAAGCTACAGCCATTACACATGAACGGTACTGCACACACACACACACACACACACACACACACACACACACACACACACACACACACACACACACACACACAGAGTATACTGGCAGGCTAAGGCAGTTACATTCAGCTCCTCTGGGGAGCCACAATTCTAAATCATTTGAGTTATGATCCAAAAAACTTTAATAGAAAAGCATCCAACCTCAAATTATCTTAATGAGAAAAATCAACCAAGACAAAAGAATACCACAGCCTTTTTCTAAAAATCCCACAAAAAATACGACTGACCTAATTCTTTTGGGGTTTTACTGTTTCTTTATTTTGATCATCACTGTGTTTTTGTTATATTTTGTTACACTAAAAGGACCACACTGACTTAAACTCTTGTGCAAAGTTTCTAGTTGAGTTGCAAAAGCATTTGCTGGTAGTTTCTGCTCATACTAATGTTTTTGAAATAATAAATGCAAAAATTGTCATCTATTGGACATGCAGTTTGTGTTATAGCTTCTGCTGTAGCAAATTAAATCTAGAAATAGGACACACAAGGCAGGCCATGAGACATAGAGCCAAAACAAATTACACAACATTTAAACATGTTTATGTTTAAGATAAAATGGGAAAAATACAAAACAATACATTAGTTTATTACCAAAATATAATCTTGCAGACAGCTGTTAGATAAACCAGTTTGTCAATGTTTGTCATGCCTCACCAATGAAAATAGCAATGTTTATTTTGGAATTAAATCTCTACAAGATGACTATACATTTTTCACTTTCTAGAAAAAGCCATTTCAGTTACTGCCACACTCAGACTAATGAGGAAGGTGCATAAAAAACCTCTCAGTTATCCCAACCTGGAGTTAATGTACACCAAACATTTATGAACTGGCAAGAATGGATGGTAACCATTGGAGTAGGGTTGGACCAATGAACGATGCCATCGTCCATCGCTGATGGCACTGAGCCCTCAACCATCGTAACATCGTGATTTAAAGTGTCTTTCAGCCAGACTTTTGCACTTGACAGCTGTTTAAAATAAATCTGACCATAGGTGAGGAAGCACTGCAATAAGTACTTATATGTATTATGATCACTGATGATGACCATTAGAGCTGAAACAAGTAGTCGACAAGACAATTAAATGCTTCGAGTTAAATCGGCAGAAAATTAACCCGCCACAAATTTAATTATTGATCAATTGTAAGTTATTTATCATTTATCAATGTGAGGATTTGCATCTTTTCTCTTTGTTATATCATTGAAGATTAAAGGTACAATGTGTAAGATATGGCCAGAGTTTTAGCTTAAAACTAGCTGTTCTCCCTCTCGCTCCTTGAACTCTCGTTTCTCCACTACCTCTACTTTGTCTCCTGCCATCACTTGATCTTCACTGTCTCTGACTGGGTAGACTGGGTGTGAAATCGTTGTTGTCAGTCTAACAATAACAGCTTACTAGTTACATAGTTTGTTAACTAACTGAGCACTGATAGTGCACCATTGATTCGATGCGGAGAGGGGGAGGGGGAGGTGAAATGCTGCCCCCTATTTGTTTGAAACATGTGGCCAGGAATTACACATTGTACCTTTAAATAGCTTTAGATTTTGAGCTGTTGGTTGTACAGCTGCAGCAATTAGTCTATTAACTGATTAGCTGATCGACAGAAAATTAATTGACAACTGTTTTGATAATCAGTTAATCATTTAGGTAATTTTTCAAGCAAAAATATTTGATGGGCCCAGGTTCTCATATGTAAGAATTCTCTGCTTTTCTTGGTTGTAAATTATGGTAAATTATTTCGGGGGTTTTGGACAGTCGGTCGGACAAAACATTACATTTGAAAATGTTACACTGGGCTTTAGAAAATTGTGATGGGCATTTTTTTAACACACGGCAACACAGTTTTCCCTTCCACGCCCTAGTTGGTTGGATAAAACAAGTAAATTTAAGACATCACCTTGGGGGCTGTGGGAAACTATGATGGGCATTTCTTTTAAATTTTTGTAGACAAAACCAATAATCAATAAAATAATCAATAAATCAATCAATAACAAAAATAATTGTTAGCTACATGCCCTAATGACCATGATATGTATATATATGTCATTTGTATGCATCTGATCTCTTAAAAACTAAACAAGTTGATGATCATATGAATAGGTATTAACAGAAGATATTAAAATATCCAGGGGCAATATTGTAAAAGCTTTTTTAAAAAAAAACAGCTGCAATTAATGGCATTGTTACAGAAGCACTGACGCAGAAAAAGAAATTGATAGGAAGGAGAGCGAAAAAAAGAAGATGGGGCAACAGGGGAGAGGAGGCAGAAAGAGGGAAGAAAAATAGAAAGAAATGTGGAAAAACTGGTATCCATCTCATGGAGATGAATAAATTG
This sequence comes from Siniperca chuatsi, assembly GCF_020085105.1. Taxonomy (NCBI): domain Eukaryota; kingdom Metazoa; phylum Chordata; class Actinopteri; order Centrarchiformes; family Sinipercidae; genus Siniperca; species Siniperca chuatsi. The sequence continues at coordinate 12,401,882 of NC_058058.1, read as the reverse complement.
AAAGACTGTAAGAACACAGAAAAGGAGAGGATGAAAGAGAGAAAGAGATCAACAAACAGAAGCAATGATTTCTGTATTGTGCTTATGTGTAAGAATTAGTAGAATTCTGTAATCTGACTTTTTACCTTCCCTTTCTCTCCCTCCCTATCAGTCTCTCTCCCTCGTTCCCATAGTAATCATTCAAACCTGATTGCTCTGATCCCTCTATTCTATTTGTCATTAAATAGAAGGCACACACACACACACACATACACGGACACACACACACACCCACACACACGCATTACCACACATGGACACACATACACACCAAGAGACAGAAACAAATGCCATTTAATCAAATCGTATAAATAAATAAAAGGTTTTTTATTTCCCATAAGTCCATCTGGTTGCCTGCTTCTCATCACACACACAGCCTTCATCTGCTGGTCAATAAAGCTCACTCACACACACACGCTAACTCAAAGGCACGGATGACCACACACATTGGCCGGTGAATCTAAATGTAGATGAGTTCAGTCTGCTAGAACGACTGGCGGCAAGAAGAAACCTTTATCAAGCAAATCTATTTGTTTTCTGTATTTTACTCGCTGTGGTTGACCATCCTATCAATTGGCTGAACAAAATGTTATCGACATGTGTGTTTCGTTGCTTTAATTTCACAGCACTCTGCAATTTAGTTAAAATGTGACTACTGTTCTGATCCAGTGCTTCAGTACCACACTATTGTCAAATTGCAGAGAATAAAAATAGAACTAAACTTAGGGCACCACATAAACACAAGCCAGAAAGAAAGTACTTCATACATTTATTTGCTGATTCTTTTTTGATGGATTATACCTTTCAAGTAAGTAGCCGTCTGTTATTTCTTTCTTTCTTTTTAATGCTGTTAGGAACAGAATGGGATAATTTGAAGTCTGATGCAACACAGAGCAGAGAGAGTAAAATATGTGTACACTTCGAAGTCACCTGTATTTTAATTTTTCTACTAGACTAAACCCATGTTGGTGGTTAACCAAAAGCAGACATTGAGTTGGTGCTGCTGTTCTTTTTCAGATCTGTTCTACAGTTAAAATTTAGGCAACATGAATCAGCTTCTCGGCCGTTTTGACTGTATAGTTCCAGGTACTAATGAGTCACAGGAACTTAACTCAGGAACTAAACAAAGTCCCCTTCGCGCAATCCTGTTTGTGTTCCCACCACATTTAAAGAACTGAACTGTGAACTGCAATTTTCAGACACGAGTTAACATCAACAAATTCTTTGTTCTTCGTATGTACTGTTGTGTGACGCCGATCATAATCAAGGAATAAACAAAGAGACATGCTGAGGTGGAAAAGGAGATGATAAATTCAAGAGCACATGAGCACATCATCTGTTGAATGTTGGATGGTTATTTATTTCTGCTACAGTTGTAACTGTGATGAAACAATGAGCAAATTAAGTTTTGTTTCTTTTGTTAACTGTTAACCATAAACAATCTTGATATGGAACCCTTAGACTTGTTTTTTATTATTTATTTTTTTATAGTGTACAAGATACATACTGGATACATACTTGTCAGTGCTACCTATGTAATGGAGACACTATTTCAAAATTACCTTAAAGCTAGTATTGCAAGTTCTTGTCTATTTCTTGTGATGCCGATACCAATATATCTGCAATAGGCTAATATTGGCTGATATATAGGCCTAGGACAGATTTTGAATGAGCTGATCCAAAAAATAAGAACAGATTTATACTTACTACTTATACTATCTGTAGAATCACTTTTGGCTGCAAATTATGGAACCACTGAAAGATGTGCATTTATGAGTCTTCACAATTATAGTCAACATTGTCAATCATTTACTACACATAGGAGCCAATGTCATCTATCATTAAAAGGAACAAAAAAAGGTATCGTGTTTGTACGACACTGTGGATTTTTGGGATAATCCATAGCCTGTATATGAGTGTGTTTGACATTCCAAAGGTTTGATTAATACTGAAGGGAGAAATATGGAAATTCTGTCAATCACTGTCTCCCAAACACACACTTCTCCCCCCATCACTCCTCCCCTCTCTCTCTCTCTCTCTCTCTGAATGAATCGTTCCTTGTCTGTGAACTGATGGAGCGATAAAGTTGGTTTAAACAACCGTAGACACACCGGCACACACTGCCGAGGCAGGAACATGTGTTTTACATCAAGAGCTCCCAGCCAGACAAGAGCTAATGTTACCGTCTCTATGCATGTGTGTGTGCGTGTGTGTGTCAGAACAGGAGTGCAACATGTCTTTGCAATCTCCCATCAGATTTTAATCTCTCTTCAGCAGAGAAGGGGAAATAGAGAGAGTAGCCACTCAGTGAGAGAAAGTGATAACCACTGGGGTCGTCGTCACAAAATTATCCCCTATCTCTCCATCCTCCCATTATTCATTTTGTTTTGCAAGGCTCCTTTGCTTTTTCCTTGCCTCAGGGAGAGAAAGACGGAGCAGGAGTTGTCTACTTTGGTTTATGTGCGTGTGTGTGTGTGTGTGTGTGTGTGTGTGTGTGTGTGTGATTTAATTTTTATTGTCTGAATACTGTGGGAGTTGACGATTTTCATTTTGGCTTCTTAGGTTACTTAGGAGGGCTGCGTTGCAGGCAGCAGTGTCAACATTCATTCCTCACTTAGAGCTTGCTAGGGACTCAACAGCTATTATTTAGCTAGGAATGGTTGATTTGCTCAGTTTGTTTAGACCTTTCACAGGATTGTTGCTGTCCAATTTGCAATGCTGCAGCCTCCGTGACGTTCATATTTGTTTTATAGTTGTCTTGAAGAGTTGTCTGTCCAAGAAATACAGCACATGGATGCTAGAATAACATGGAAACATGGAAGTCCTGTGTGTCAGACCTTCTCATCAGCTCATGAACTCATCATACTACTTTAGCTAAAAATACTAATCATCTAATGGTGGAAATCACAGATATGGATCATGTCCAAAACCTTCTAATCCTTTGGTCAATCATAATGTATGATCACAAAAACAAACAAACACAGAGGTGGTGGAAGTGTAACCTAAACCTTGCACATTACAACATTAAAGAGTTTAAAAGAGATTAAGAACTGCCTAATAATAGCGAATCACTAAGAGTTTTTCTCTTGCATTTGGCCTCAAAATTAGATCACTACTTATTGCTCAGACCAGAGAATGTGATTTGTACCTGATTATAGAGCAGGTACAGTATAGGTTTCAACTTAAGTGTAACAGGTGTAAAATGCTGCTGGGGCTTAATAATGTTTAAACAGATTGGAAGTACTGAATAGGGGATTTGGGGAACTTAGTAACAGAGATTCATATTCTTCTCACTCTACTCAAGTCTCCAGTTCTGGGGCAGTTACTATATTTCAGTAGATGACTAAAGCATGCACTCAGATTGTATGGTCTGTCTATAACTTTATTCAAAAGACAATTTACAAAAGTTGATTTACAATATTTGTGAAGGTACTGCACCTTAACCACAATCATTTGGCAAAGGTCTACTGCAGAAAAACAATCAAGATGATGTCAAGTAAGCTGTAAAACTGCATGACGCTGTCTCTTAAATACTTTTCTGTGACTCAGTGTAGACACAGTGTGGACAGACATGCTCTAATCGGCACCTGTCTGGGACATTAATAGGTAAAAACAACACATAGAAAACATACTCCCAAATACGTTTTGATGTAGAGTATGTATGGAATGACCATCACAAACAGGAGAAATTAGTGCTCATTTAGTCTTATTCCTAAGTCGTTTCAATTGACTAACTCAACTAACGTCTAACATATATTGGAGGACATGTAATCTGATGCTCACATTTAATAACATAAGACATAATTTTATGTCCTAGAAATGCACACACTATATTTATATAATTATAAATGACACTTTTCAGATTGATACCCTGTTCTCTTACTAAGAAATTCAAAAACAGGGGAGAAGAAAGACATATGAATATAACTATAGATTTACAGTCTGGAGAAACACTATACACAATATAGACAACAGACCACACACACTATAGGCAGAGAGGGGGAGAGATCGCAATCTCCAACTCAAGTGTAGCTTGGTAGATAACAGGCTAACATGGCAAAAAACAGCAAACAGGATACATGCTGATGTTGCAACACATCCTGTGACCATCAGTGTGTGACTTTGGGTAGAATCTGAATGGAGTCATAACCATTTTCACTCTTTCAGATGTTGTAGGTCACACATTTCGACAGACACAAAATAGACACACTGATGTCTAGTAGTAATTGGAGTGTAAACTGCTTTTACACATAAGACTAAAGACTTATGGTAATATTAAATGTGTTTTATTTTGTCAGAACAGCAAAATGGAAAAAAGGCTAGTAAGACAGCTCTGACAGATTGATTCTACTAGACTTGGAAATGAGTCTACAACTGAAATGGGTTCAAATATCATGTAGTGTAAGGTCAGGAAAACTCCTCCACAAGACTTCAACAGTATGCATCAACAGAATTCAGCTTTGGAGGCAATGGAGGCAGATGTGAGTTACTGTGTACTGTTGCTTACTGCAGAAACACTGATTTTGAACACTGGCCAAGTCTGTGTGTACGTGTGTGTGTGTGTGTGTGTGTGTGTGTGTGTGTGTGTGCGCACACACTTTCAGACCTTATTAGGTTGTACTTGTGGTGATGCTTAACCCCACTCAGAGCTTGGCAGCTGCTCCCCTTTCTCTCTCTGTCTGCCTTTATTTCTCTCTACTCATTCTCCCTGCATCTTCTCTCTCATCTTCCTGTCTTTGTTGTCTCCGCCTCCTCTTTCTGTCTCTCTGACTCTTACTCTCATCTCTTTGGTGCTGTCTTTTCACTCTCTCTCTCTTCCTCTGTCTACCGCTCACTCTCTCGGTGGTCTTGAGGTAATGTAACACTTGTTTCCTGGTTGATCTGCAAATAGGGGGCTTTAAATAATGGTGATCTTTAACATATGTTCATCTGTTTGCAAGGTGTGTGTGCGTTTGCAAGCTTCATATTTATTCATATGTGTGGTTGAATGTAACGTTTAACTGTATACACCATCAAACACATTAACTCATTAAGTCAAACAGTTTACTATGTAGCATTGTCATATTTGCTGTTAATGTCAAAGTCCAACTTAGAACCACAATGTAACTGCAATCAGTGATTAAAGGTGCCATGTGGAGTTTTTGACCACTAGTAGCGAAAAAACAATGTTTTTACAAGTATCCCGGTTTTTTTTATTGATTTTGCACCATTCCACTGATTGACAGTTGGTGGTGGTGATGTGCTAACAAATGTAGCGATGCACCAACAAAGGCAGTGAAGAACAAGACTGCGTTTTGGTAAAACACACAACAAATTCCAGTTTAGTATGACCTTCTGTCTTAGGTTTGGCTATCATTTCTATCAGTTATGTACTCTGCACTCAAGTAATTGCTGAGATCTGAGAACATTGCAACATTGCAAAAAAAAAAATCCAGGGCAACAAACATGAGCAGTCAGACAATCATACAGTTAACAATTAAGCCAGATACTTTATTTAAAGGTAAAACTGAAAGTGAGTGTACCTGAAATGTTGTCAATAAACCCTCATTGTACAGGAAAACGGCACCTTCAGCAATTAAGATAGGTCAAAGTTGAACCCGAAGGTCTATAAACTTTGATTGATGCTTAAAACAGGCAGTTTGAGTATACAGTAGGTTTGGCTAACCTGGAGCTTTGTTTAAAGTTTGTAGAATCGTCTGACTGCTCATGTTTCTTGACCTGTTAAGACTTCTTTTTAACAATGCTGCCACATTCTAACCTGGTGAGCTGGTACAATGTTAGTATTATTAATAGAAATGGTGACCAAACCTAAATAAGATCCAAGTATTAATAATAAACCAGAACTAGCCTTTAAGATCAAGTAGACTTTCTTTCATCAAGAGATGAAAGACATTAAGCTATTCCACTACCATTTTTCTGTCAGAATCCTATTTATTGTCAGCGTAGTTCACAAGTCTCTTGGTAGCATCACACATTAAAGCTGTGACTCTCAGGTCTGTGGCTTTGAGAGAGAGAGTTGTTCTTACTCAGTGAGCTGTGTTAGATCAAAGGAATAACATGGATCCACTTTCCGAGAGGATTTTCTCTCTTAAATGGGTTTGGTTATCTCAGTGACCTGAACCCAAAATGCAGGAATAAATGTAGGACTGGAAGTGGATCCTATCAGACTTGGCTTAAAAAAACGGAAGAATATCCTGTTACAGTTGGAAAGATGGATCATGGTTCCAACATTTTTGAGAAGAGAGGAGATAACAGTGTTGTAATTGTGTTGATCTGGTACGAGTACACATGAAGCCAGTTGCTATGCATCCCTCTAATGGGAAACAAACATAGACTACAGATACAGCCAGACTCAATAGAGATTGTGTAAGTGAATGTGTGTGTGCTTTGTGAGATCTCCTTTTATAAGTTATATCTAGTCGTTAGATGTTCATGCAGCAAAATCATACAGACAACTTGACAAAAAATGCTTAAAGACATGTGAGCACAGCAGTAGTTCAGAGCAACACACACACACACACACACACAGACACACACCCACAGGAGCAAGCATGCACACACCCATTGTTTGGCTGCACCTGGTCTATTAAGGAACAGGATAGATGGGACTAGGGGACCTGACTGTGTGAATGTTTGTGTCAGACTGTGTGTGTGTGTGTATCTGTCTGTACAACTTCAGAAGCCAAACATCTGCAGCAATGACGCACCTTCAAGTAACAGCACAAGAAACAGTACACACACATCATGCAAACACACATACACAAATTAGGCAATTATTAAACTGAAGTTTAACATCAAATGGTACTCAAGTTTTTTCTCTCTCTCAATATAATCCCCTCTCCATTCCTTTTTCCAAGTAAAAGCAACACTGTGCAAGAGGATAGGGAGAGACGAGACCCTCAGCGCTGTTGGCAGAAGAGCAGAGACTGCAATTACTAAGAGCAGCATGCATGGGAATGAATTACAATATAATATATTTTAATATATTTCTCGCCTTTATGATGGTCTGAATAGGTTGCTAAATTTGTCACTAGTTGCTATTTAGAAATAAAGTCGCTAGGAGGGTCTGAAAAGTTGCTAAATCTAGAGAGAAAGTCGCGAAGTTGGCAACACTGTATGTGTGTGTGTGTTGAGGAGCTGCCTGAGCTCTGCCCACGGTGAAACTCTACACAGAGATCAGACAACGCGAGGACAGAAGCACTGCGACCAGAAATGACAGAAAAAGGTGTCTAAGCATAGTTTTTCCTGTTCATTCAGCTTAGGTGCTGTGAAAAAATGCTTAAGCGCTGCGCCCCAAGTCTTATAATAGTAGGGAAAACCCTGCTGTTTATTCTGGCATCATGTTGGCTAAAATGTTGGTGATATTCTTATGTAAACAAACACGCATGTAAATACAATGGGCTATATGAAGGTCGGCAAAAATGATCAAGGTCATGTCCATATATCATACAATAAGTCGATAACGTAATTATCGCGACAGACCTACTTTAACGTCTCACAGCCCAAAATACAGGCTTATGTAAATACAAATATTTTAAAATGTAAAACTATTTCTGAACTGTTACATAATCAGAACTTTGCATATACTGTTCCACAGTACTACAGCAACAACATATCAACAGGGGGTATCATACTGGCATTACAGGTCAATTGTTAGTTTATTTGGTTATTTCTGCTGTCAGACTGTGAATAAAGTCAATCTCGTATCTGTGAATCAGTGCATTCATTGACTGTTTTCTCACCTTTTTGGTCACTGCATGATACTGACATGTCATTTGATTTATGTGGTTTACTTTATGACAACTGCATATTCATTAACCACTGTATCACTACTGTACTGTCTTAAATCAGTAGTGTCTTCTGAAATGAACAAAAAGCAGTGTTCAGGCCTGGATTTCACATTTGACAATATACAAGGTATAATTATTAGAAAGCTGTGCAATTTGATACAGAGTGAAATTAAGGAGGCTCATATGGCTTTATGTTAGTTATTTGCATTCCATCAGCATCACCAATTCTCACAGTCTCCAAAAAGTTTCTGCACATTGGTCACAGTTTCCACAGAATTGTTGTTGTGAACTGTGTTATTTTGTTTTTATGAATCCCAACTTTCGCATTAAAACCTGCATCCTTCAGGCTTCATTTTGTGCATACACAATGTTTAAAAGTAAAGCCCTACATTTTTGTCTCATCTGCAGTGGCATGGAGCCCAAAATGCAACTTGAGCAAACTCAGTCTCTCTACGGCTCTCATCAAAGTTTCTTAGCCTAAGAGAGAACAAAAACAAGGCTCTCACAGCACAGCCGGACTATAATGTCTTTGGCTTTGGCTCTGTCCACTGAGCTACACAGGACCACAGGAACAGAGGAACACAATAGAAGTCGATATAAACTCTGAGAGCAAACAAGTCTTGAACAGTTGAAGCTGTGCTGAGTTGTGTCGGGTCCTGTTGTGTTGTACAGCCAGATACAGAGAGAGAGAGAGAACAAAAGAAAAATGGTCTTAAGGGAAATTGGGTATACAAGATGCATCATGCCAGTGGAGTAGAATTCATAAACACACTCGCACAGAGACACACACACATGCACACACTAGTGAAGAATTCCTAATGAGTGAAGACCTCACAGGGGACACAGAGGGGGAGGCAGTCAGAGAGAAAGGGAGGAGTTAAGGGAAAGACAGACAGAGGAAGAGAGAGAAAACTGATATACCCTTCTCGCGCTTTAACCCCATATCAAGTATGCACGGCACTGTGAGTGTGTGTAGTGTATTCTAAGTTTGAAGGTGGATGTGTGTTTCCACTGAGAGGAGTTAAAAGTGAAAATCTCCACTCTACATTCCATTCACACGTGCATCCACACGCACACAAACACACACACACACACACACTGGGATGGCACAGTCTGCTGCACGCGCACGTGCCCAGAGCTGTATTGATACCTTTCCAAGAGGGCCTTGGGCCGCCAAGGTTGCCATGGCATTGATCGCTCACAAACACACACACACACACACACACTTTCTCACCCTCTTTCTCTGTCTCTCTCTCTCACACACCAAAGCAAGGTGTGACTAGATGTCCTAAAGTGAAGTGGATTAAAGTGTCAACATGACTAGTCGAGCATGTGTGCGTACGTGCATACACTGTGTGTGTTTGAGAGTGTGTGTGGGTACAAGTGTGTGTGTTCCTTTGTGATGTGAACGTGAATATGGGTACTGCACCTTTAGATTCTTTACTAAAGCTATTTTCTTGCTGCAGTAAAGGAGGTGTGCTGCTGTGATGATGATTTCCAGCTTCCATACTCAAACTTGGCCAAAATGCAAGACACACTAGATGTGTCACAAGGGAGGAGAAAATGTGGGTGGGAATGCAGATTGGATTAACTGGGCATCTTATCACTCATTGTTTTGCTGTTGTGGTTTGACAGGTAATCTGCACTGCGCCTCCTTAGAAGTTAAATTTTTTTTTTTTTTTTTTTACCTTGCATGCTGTGGCACAATTCCCCCGCCAACCTTAATGGTACGGGTCGCATGCTTCCACTGAAATGCAAGATCAAAAGCGCTTTTCCTTAACTACGCATATCTGTGAACAAGGCCAAATGTACAGAAAGGAATAAACACAAGGACAAAAAAGAAAGGGGAAGAAAATACAAGAAAAGGAAAGAAACTCTTTTAACTGATATGTTAAACAGATGTACATTGTTCTTCATTACGTGTTTCTGCTAAGCAGGACATTTTTACAATATATGGCCTGGATACACTGATTGATAAAAACAGAAAAAAGTCATTTATAGTCATTTGTCAATTTACTTTCAGTCATTTGCTGGAAGCAGGTTTACATAAATTATTCACCATCATTTTCTCCTACCTCTTTTCTCTCGTTTGTCAAATTCAGTCACTATTACTAAGGCAAAAGGCCTGATTGTGTGAAAGAACCTCAGATTAAAGGAAGAGATGAGGGAAGGAAAAGAGAGACGAGCCAGGAGACAGAGGAAAGGGGAAGGCAAGGAGGGTTTTCAAATTAACTATTGGTCAGGGGTCAGATGGACATTTAATCTAACCAATCAGCTTCCTAATTACACAAGTGCTGCCAGAATGGTTTACCCAATGTGTTTCTGTGTGTGTGTGTCAGTGTGTGTGTGTGTGTGTGTGGCTGGCTAGCGTTGCGTGTAGAGGTCTTGTTGTAGCTAAATGATCATCTGGCCTCAATATTGGTTCCATGTGTGAACACACACGCATATGCACGTCTGCATGCGCGCTGCACATGTGCACACACACATATAGCCTGTGGTGAATTGCTCCCACCTTACACAAAAAGAGAGAAAGAAACCAAAAAGAAACATACTAGGGCTGAGGGACTGGATGTGCAAGCCACGGCAGAAAAACACAGAGAAATATAAAAAGAACACACATATGCACACACGCATACACACACTTTCAGTAGTGTGTGTGTAAGTTGATTGTAACAGTAATTGATGTAAACGTCTAAATTACAGCTAGGAGCTAAAATAACCACTGTGTTTTACCGTTGCCATGTCGACATGATGAAAAACACCTGGTTGGTTCACTGGCAGGGAGGGTGGAACATCTGTGTCATGGGCGCCCAGCTAAACCAATGAAAATGCTGTGTGTGTAAGCGACATGTGTCTGAACCAATGGAATTCTCATTGGAAAGAGAAGATATCTGAATAGACAGCATGTTAGGCTCAAGTCAAAATAATTATATCATATTACATGATATTATGAGATATAAACTACTACATCATCCAGAAAAAAATTAAGTAGGTTGGTTCTGTTTTTGTGTAAATGCATTTCAGATCAAGATACTTGTATAATCATACTTAATCTAGAGGCTGGTGCAAAAACTATCTGAAAACTTTTAATGGTTTTTCCTACTTTGGCGCCAGATTGGTGCGGTTTGTCATAAATAGGACAATTCTGTGAGTGCCAGTAAATTTTAGACAATCACAGGAAAGTCTCTTTTAAAACTCCACTGATCCCAGAAGGAGTAATTCCTCGTCTTGCTGCCTCCCCTCTACAGGAAGGTCAGACTGCAGGGTCAGCTACCCAGCAGCAGCCCTGGAGCAAATAGGGATTCAATGTCTTACTCAAGGACACAGGGGATTGAGCCTGAGCTTTCAGTTGAGGGACATCTGACTAATCACAACACCACCCTGCTGCCAAAAAGTAACCCAAAGAAAAACCACACTGCCAAATCCTGGGATTTTAAAGTCAATTTAGTGTACTTTTCTATGACTGATGACTGACTTTACACTTTCAGAAATGGACTGATGTGGTAAAAAGTCAGATTTCCCAAGCAGGTTAAGAAGGAACATTTGACTTTTCATGCTTTTTCCATCCTGTCGGAACCTGTCAATCAGAGAATTCAAAGCACACTTGAAAAGAGGATTAACATCCAAACATGAGCCAAGATATAGTCAAGCAAATAAGCTATTTCTTGATTAGTGTGAGCCAGAAATGCCAAGCTGTCACCTACCCACTACGCATGTTGTCAGTTGTAATATGTGTGTACGCGTGGCATGTGTGGAATAGCCAAAATGGGTCTAAATGTGGTTAAAATGGTGTAATTTGTTTTTCAAGCCAAATGTAATATTCCTAGCAGACAATGAGACTGCTGTGGACTGTCACACAGCGTAAAGCCACACACGGGTCATAACTGTTACACACACACACACACTCACACTCACACTCACACTCACACTCACACACAAGCTTATCCACCAGAATTTCCACAGACAGACACACAAACACACACAGGTCAAAATTACAGCAAACAGGTTGTCTGATTATGTTTCTGTTACACTAAACACAGCCTGGATTTTATACAGTAGGTACATTACCACACACACACACACACACACACACATGCTACCACACACACATACACTCATACTATTTTTTTCTTTTTCCAGCATGGCTGTGTTTATTTGAGTCTGTGTCCTGATGGGAAATGTGACTGCTACACAAACAAACTGAACGACCCAGAACAGACAACTATGTGAGTGTGTGTGTGTGTGTATGTAGAGAGGAAGAGAGAGAGGGATGTCTTCCATTTTTCCGACACACACGCACACAAACTGCACCTCAGCAACTAGAAAGAATAAAGACAGCACTTTTCACGTTTTCCATAAGGGACTGTATATAGGATGTACAGTCTTCAGCAGAGCATCGTCGTCTATGAAAATGCACCTTTGAGCTCAGATTGCTCACAACCGTACTGCTCGTATTGATGTTTAATGGCTGCTGGAGAAGTCAATTGTTAGCTGGTAGTAGCTGGAATTGAAGGAGGAGTCAGTAGCATATACGGCTTACTGGCACATCAGTGGTTGCCTGTATTGTCACACTAAGCCAAATCTTCTACATCAGCAAATAAAGAAAAGAAGAAAAGTGTCAAAAGGACTCTCAATGATGATATGACGATAGCAATATATCTGTGATAATATAAGCTGATCAGTGAGTAAGATAAGTTAGACATACGATTTTTATCAAAAGTTTATCAGTTCTTTCTTGCCACCTGAACAACTTTTCCATCAACTTTTTAAATCAAAAAGTAACAAAGGAATATAAAGCCTACAAAAGAAACTGTAGAAAACACATTTATACATTAAAGGCAATTTGAAGTGGTTTGTTTTAATGAGTTTATAGTGGGAGTGCAAAGGGCCAGGAACTAGAAAGACAACATTCAGATAACATAGCAGATCAGTTAAGGAACACAATTTATTTAAATCACTAACATTTTTTCCTTTTTTGTCTTTAAAAAAGCATTAAGCACACAAACACAGTGACACACACACACTGACTTGAGCATAAGCTCCATAATTTCCTGTAGCAGATATAAAGTGATGTTAAATTATCAGCACGGAAAATAAGTTCAATTCATACTTTAATTTCCTTACAAAACACACGCATACACTCACGCACACAGGCAAACAGAATGCAAATGCAGACCCATCGCACAGAATTAAGTACACAAGCAGTGGAAAGGACACACAGATGCACATGTACACTGACGCGCATGAATTTACGCAAGGAAAGAGGGAAGAAGGGAAATAGAACGCAAAGTAATGAGAACTTTATGGAAATACAGCTGTGTGTGTGTCTGTGTGTGTGTGCGTGTCTTTTAAACATAATTAGCTCCGTCGGGCAGAAATGTAAACGAGAGAAACATTAATGAAACTCTTCTCTGATCTGCTGAAAGCACACATTCACGTTTATCTTCCTCAGTTCGTCTCGCTATTTTCTCTGTCTCTCGACTCAGATGGAATTGAACCCCAGAAGGTTCACATTTCAGTATTGCATTATGACCACAAAAGATGAACACAGTTATATTGTGTTTGTAAGGTCACATCCACAATATCTTCCTCTCCCTGCTTGCGTCCATTTATCTACTCCTCTCTGCTGTCCTTGAGATGGAATTCCCTTTGAAAACACAGTCTGGAATTTATTATGTGATCTAAACTTTGGGTCGATTCAAATATGTTTGGGTATATTCACATGTGTTCACATATGTTTGGCTCAAAGGCGGACCTTTCTCAGCCCTGCTTAAGTCGAAAAACCACCATTACTCAAGGTCTGTCTCATTCCATTTATAAACTAAAACGTCAACCAAGCTTTTACTTTAATTTCATCTCTAAACCTCATACGCGTTCTATCCTTGCCTCATACAGTCAGTCAAAAAGTCAGAAAATAAAATTTCCGACTGAGAAAATGACTTCAATGTAATAAATCACTATAAAAACAAAGCCAATAACGGGGCAATGTCTCAACACTGTGCAGCAATTATAGATCAGGCCTTTCGAAAGAAAATATTCTCTTCTCTCTACAAAGCAAAAAGCCTCCCACATCAGAATACTAACAACTCCGATTTGATGTGTATGTGTGTGTGTGCACACCCGTGCGGGTGTTTGTGTGCACGCCTGAAACTTTTGTATGTGTGAGGTGTGTATCAATCCCCGTGTATCAGGTGAGTTGTCCTTTGAGGAAAAGAAGGGAAATGAAAGAAAAATAATGAAAAGAAAAGGGGAGAGCCAGATCGATGCAGGGGAGAATAGAAAGAAGTGATGAGGGAAACAAACACACACAAGTGCGGAACCGCACACACAGGCACATAAAGAAAACACACACACACACACACACACACACACACGTGTTTAGATGAAATATGGCCATTTGTTTCTGCTTTTGTCTCTTTTTAATCCTTTGCTTCCTCCCTTTTAACCCACTCCCTGAATCCTTCCATCATTGTTCTTCCCCCTCCTCTTCCTTCAACCCTCCCTCCATCCTCTACTTCTAGCTCTCCCTCACTATTTCTCACTTGCCATTTACAACGAGTCAATTAGTATTTTGGGCGGATTCACCTTTTATAATTCAGACTCTGCCCTGTTGCGTCAAAGGCTGCATTTAAATTGAACTAAGCATCTCTGCGTGTCCTTAAGTGTTTAATATATGTGTGTGTATGTGTGCGTGTGTGCGTGTGTGTGTGTGTACTAAGCTATTTCAGATGATCCTTTGCATTAGTGCCCCTCCCTTACCCTGCCCAGTGATGAGTCAACCGCCGCCTGTGTGCATGTGTGTGTGTTATATTTGTGTGTGTGTTAGACGTGTCAGTGCATGCCATGGAAACTGAGAATAAATATTGTGTAGTGAGAGGAGGGAGAGGGAGAAAGATAGCAGCAAAGGCCATATCTTATGAAGTTATTAAAATAATCAGTCATGTTCAGTATCTCCTCTAATAAATAGTTAAATTGTTTGTCTCTTCCCTCTCTCTCTCTTCCTGTTTATTCTTCTCCCCTTCCAACACTCACAAACTTTCTTGTCTTCTTCTCTTTTACTGAACACATTAACTCCCTAAGGCTCTCCGTTAAGTACGGAGCTAGAGTCAGTACACTGTTAGCTTAGCTTAGCATAAAGACGGGAAGCAGTGGGAAACAGCTAGCCTGGCTCTGTCCAAAATGAATTAAAAAAGCCTACCAACGCTCTAAAGCTCACTAATTCACATGGTATAACTCGTATGTGACATACGTACACAAACAGAAATGTAAAAATTACAATTTGAGATTTTAGAGGGAGTTAGTTTTTTCTTTAAGGGTATCCAAAGGGGAAAACTGCATGTTAAGGGGTTAACTTTTTTTGCTCAGCACTTTTATCTCCATCTGACTCTCCCTATCTTTGCCAGTTTTTATCCCTTTCTCTCTCACGCATGCACTCTCCCTCTCTCTGTCTGTCTGTCTGTCTCTCTCTCTCACACACTGCCCCACCCACGATAATGAGTAAACCTCTTGCTGCCCCACCCTGCCCAGTCTGCCAAGTTACTGCCAACACCTCACACACATACGCACACATATACACACACACATGCAATAGACCGACCCACAACTTGTACAAAGAAGTCATACACTCAACTCACATACTGATATGTGCATACACACACCACAAACACCACTCTCACACTCAATAATACCACTTACATAGACCCATGTCAGTGCCCTGACACCACACACACACACACGCACGCACACAGTTCAGTCTATTCTGATCTAATGTGATCATAGCCAATAAGCTCTGCGGCGCTGGCAAACCAGTTTGTTCCTGCCAGTCCATGACATCACTGTGAAGTGAAAAGCATTGTGGGAATGATGAGGGAACTGACTGACAGGTGGTAACCATGGGAACTGTCAGTCTGCTGCCTGGTTGCCATAGTAACAGGCAAGTTTCTCAGTGTTGTGAGTTAAAATTTCATTTAAAAAAAGATTAATACAACTTATGGGAAAAGAAATTATGTCATGGAAACATACACACATGGACAAAAGCTCACAGAGATATGAAAATACACAAGCATGTGGGGACACTCATACACACTTTTTTAGCCAACATTAATCTGCATAAGTACTCTACATATGATAGAAGAATTACAGATTTCATTGTAGCTGCTCTCTGCATGAGGTCTAATCCTCACATCTGATTCTAAGGAAACGAAGATGAAGGCATATTAATAGAAGCACTTTGACAACTAATGCTCTCAGCAGGTAGGATCCGGCTATAGAGATCTAGCTACAAAGGCCTTAATTCAGAGAGGTTGTAAGTGAGACAAAGAAGGAAGATTAGGCTAAATGAGAGAATGAGGTGAATGTGAAACAGAGAAATATAGAGAATGAGAGGAGTAGGAGGGTGTGCACATGTTCCACCTTACCCGTAGCAGGGACTGGGACTCCTCTTTAGCAGCTCCTCCTTTCGTCTCCTGTCCTCCTCCACCTCCACTCCCTCCTCCTCCTGTGTACTGCTGAGGGGGCATCTGGATCTGTTTCTCCCCTCCACCTCCACCTGCAGTGGCTCCTCCTGGCCGTCCTCCTCCGTACAGCTTGGCATCTCCCAAAAACGGCTTGGTATCTCCCAAAAACGACTTTGTGTCTCCCAGGTAAACCATGCTAGGTGAAGCCACGCCTCTTTTCTGCTGCGAGGCCTCATGATTGGCTGAAACAAATGACAATGAGAGGGGGGAGGAGAAACGAGAGGGGCTCCCACCTCCTGTTCCTCGTTCTACTCCTCTTTCAGGTCCCTTTCGCTCCTTGGGCACCCAGAGTAAACCATGGGCCTGCTCACTTCCTCTTTCTCCTAGTCCTCTTGTCTCTCCAAGAACCCAGCCTTTCTCCCGCTCTCTTTCTTTCTCCTCACCTCCCTCACTTTTTACCACCCCACCTGCCGCTTCTCTGCCTCCTTCTGCCAACCGTCCCTCAGGCGGTGCAAGGGAGTAGAGGAGCCGAAGATCCCCCTTACTTTCTTCTTTAATGGCTAAGGTAGAGGGAGCTGAGCAGCCATTGGCTGAGAGTGTTAACGAAGGCGTCAGTGAGGTCATCAGTGAGGTGGCTAAGGAGGTCGTTGTCAATGAGCTTAATGAGGGAGAGGATTCATGACAGTGGGCGGAGTTAAAATGGTCGAGGAGGGCTGACGAATCAGGAGCTGTGAAGTCACAGCGTCGACAACGGCAACATGCGTGGACACGCCTGCAGAGAAAAAAATAGCAGTGAGTGAATTATCCACAAATAAACTTTAATTAATAAAATGATGAATTCAAATATAATAAGTATAAATGTTTACTTTCATTTTGAATCAGGACTGGCAAGCTCAATCATAGAATAATACTGCTTAAACATATACGTACATAAATAGTGTGGTCTTAGGTTTGTCAGACCATGTCTGGACAATACTGTTGCACCCCAACATGACCTCTTGAAAAATAGATTTTGTCATTAAGGGTTACCTTCAATGTGACAGTGAGTCACACTGAAGTCAGAACAGTAACACTAATGAGACTGAACATAAGAATTAAGGTTTAAGTACCTGGTTTTGTTTTCATTTTGAGACTAGAGTCAATTAATCTCAAATTCCATCTATTTAAAATGTAAAAAACAATCATTTCTAATAGCCTTTATTGGGCTGTATATGACATGTATTTACAAAAAAAAAGTTTTTCACTGATCATATTTTAAAGAAAGCCCACTCCCTGAACTTACTACATTTAAAGTGCACTTGTCCTTGCCTGATTTCCTCCAACCACTCAGGTAGAGTTTCACTGAGCCTGTGGCCAAAAAGTGACTCAGTGTTCCACTAAATCACGATGAATTAGGAAAACTGTGGGGAATGTAAATTAATCTGATTGACAAGAAATGAATCACCCATCAACAAACCACCTTCATTTCCTTTTGGCAAGACCCAGAATGACCAGCAATATATACAATATACAACATCAGGGGTTTTCCTGGCTCAGTTTTGGTGCTTCTTGTGCGGGCCAACGAGCAAAATCAATAGACCATCTTTACCATGGACTTGGACTCCTGCTTGCGGTGGCTCTTGGCCCACTATGGGCAGCTGCTTTATATTTAGGTATATAGGAAAAATATTAACTAGCAGCGATCAAAATATACATAAATGAATATACAAATATGAATCTTTTTGTCTGTACTGAGATAATCTAATCATTTGACAGTTGTAATGTTCGATTATGCTGGAAAGTAGACTTTAATGGTAAACAAGCCTTTCCTCTTGAAAACAAATAACAGGATAACAATTCAGACCTGTCCTTCTTAATTATTTAAAAAAAAAAGACCTGACATGCATATTAGTTTGCTGATAAATCTTGTTTGCAATTAAGTCAAGTGTGCAACTTTGACTCAAAATAGGATGAACATCTTTTCACTTATTTCATTCACATCTCATCCTAAAGTTGCAATGTGCTCGGCATTGCTGTTGTTTTCACTACAGTTTTTCTCACTAGAGATTTTTCATTACTGCCAAACTGCAATGGGAGTGTTTTATAATAGTGGAATATAAACATGCAAAATATTTAATTGAAAACATCCAAGAACTATCAAATTGTCGTGTTTCTGTTCTAGCATCTCTCATGCCTGTGGATTCTGCTTGGGAACCTGCAATAACAATTCTCCATACAGGAAAAAACTATGGTATACATACAAAACGTTGAGCAGCATATACACAGATGAACACCCAAACAAATATTAAGGATAGATCCAAAAATATAACTTCTAAGCAAATATACCTAAATAAACATATCTGCCTGAGATCTGATATGCTTTTTGCACGATTGAAACAGAGTGAAATGGTAGGTG
The DNA here is from genome assembly GCF_020085105.1 of Siniperca chuatsi. Lineage (NCBI taxonomy): Eukaryota > Metazoa > Chordata > Actinopteri > Centrarchiformes > Sinipercidae > Siniperca > Siniperca chuatsi. The sequence continues at coordinate 12,383,202 of NC_058058.1, read as the reverse complement.
AACATGTAGGTCCAAACAAATAAAATACATACAGTTAAAATAAATGCAGTGCAGATTTGTGCCTCTTCTCTGTCTTCCTCACTTTTTCTCTGCCTCGCTTTCTCTGTATATATTATGTGGCTTTGTCTACCTGTTGCCCTTTATTAGCTGATGAAGAAAATAAATGCCCTGGGTAATGACAGATTCAAGTTGGGGCTTTAAACAGCATCTCGAGCAGATCAAAATGATCAAGGTATTTGTCGAAATTTGCGAAAATGTGTGTGTGAGTAAAGTACACCTTGTACCTAATGGACTTAAATGTCTCCAGATGCTGAACAAAGGCACAGTGGTCTCTCTGTTTGTCATCACCATACACACCACACATGCATGTATGCACACATGGACCAGTGCACTCACTGACTCATTTACTTACTCTCTCTCTCTCTCTCTCTCTCTCTCTCTCTCTCTCTCTCTCTCACACACACACACACACACACACACACACAAACACAAACATTCATGATAAATTAAGTTTATATAATTCGTTCTACACATGTACTGATCTAATTCACCTTTAACTTGAACACTGTCAGCAGCTACATCTGTCTCACATACATTGAATAACATTTTCCCCATGGAAAATATGAAAGAGGACATTACATTTAGTATTGAAGCTATTTTATTTTATTATTTCTTGGAGGTATTTATTTATAAAGAAAGAGAAAGCATTTTAAAAGATCTTTTGAGAAAGTAAACTAATGAACTAGAGAAAAATGGTCCAAGAAAGGTCTCTCTATGCAGAACTGAACTATGTAATCTATGGACACACACATATAACTTGTTAATATAGCCCATTGCAGCTTCAAATTGGGTTTGTTTCCCCCATGTGGATGAGACTTTTAATCTGCGACTGGTTCTAAGAAAGCCAATTTAAATGCATTTGATATGTTAGAAAAGAGCCTACACATCCCAAACATGTGTGCTAGCTTATATACACTTTCAGTTCAGTGTCTAACAGGTCTACATCAACCAAGTCTTACCCAAAAGTCTAGGGTCAAGACCCCTACATGCTCTGAGGTCATTACACACCTGTCTACAGACATACACACACTCATACTCACCAGTCAGAATGTGGCAGTATTTCTGCAATACCAAACGTTTGAGAATAAGCTTTATACATATGTTTAGTATGTGTAATAAAATGTTTGCCGGTTTGTTTGTGCATGAAAACACACATTTTGCATCTTATTTTGAAGCCAAAAAATACTGGCATTGTAATTACATAATGCACATTCTCAGCTATCACAACAAAGGCATTTGTTAGTTAGTAAGCTCTTGTTGGTGTATGTCTGTGCCTACAAATGCCAGAACCTCAGTGAGAGTGTTTCGGTGTAGAAGTTATAAGGGAGATTGATTAGTCTGTTTCAGCTGGTAACTTTTTTCCCCTGAACACCATGACCCTTTGTTCTGAGCACCCTATAATTAAATCCTGAATTTTGTTTTCTAAAACTTGGCCTTGGAATCCTTTAAGGTTTGGTTGATTTTAGTGGTGGTGTGAAACTCTCTGGCTTTATTTCAGTTTTATTTGATTTGAGCTCAGCGATTCAGAGCTTAGATTTTGTTAAAGACGTGAGTGGACTGTTAAATCCCCTCCACACTCTCTTTCGCTCTCTCGCTTTGTCACCCTCTCTTACTCTTCTCTCCACTTTCCTCTCTGCCTTTCTCTCAGTTTCTCTCCTCCATTTCTTTGCCTTTCATTCTTCTTCTCTCATACATCATCTCTTCTTTCTTCTTTACTTTTTCTTTCTTTCTGTCACTCCATCCCTTTTTCTCTTCTCTCTTTCTCTCCCTCTTCTCCTCTCTGCTCTCACCCTGAAATTAATCAGACTTTCTAATCTTTCATTGATTCGTAGCAGAAAAGATGGCTCTGTCACTGTAATTTTATGTGTGTGTGTGTGTGTGCAAGAAAACAAGAAAAAGTAACTTGGTGTATGTGAGTTTGTTTGTGAGCATATATCAAGAGGCAATCCAGATCAGCAATCTAGATCAATACTTACAAAAAGATTTCAACTATCCTCAGTTCTGTGTTTCTATCTCAGTCTCTCTGTCTTCAGCCCCAACGTTCCCACACCACCCCTCTCTTTCTTTCCCACCCTAACTTAGCTTTCTCTATCATTTGCTGGCTCTGTCACTGAAAGCCCAGTGAACACACGTGTGTGTGTGTGTTTATGTGTGTGTTTGTGTAGGCAACAAATTGGCTGTTGAGTCTAGTCTGACCTCTCCAGGCTTTTAAGATGCATGTGAAACTGAGCTTATGGCTTATTTACCAAGTATACACATGCACATACTGTACATAGTTATTTGCATGTGCAAGCAAAATCAGAACTTAACACAAACTCTGTTAGTAAGTCTTTGGTTCTATATTGACAGGCTGATCCTCTTTGGAGAAAGCTGCTCCAGGAGGGATAGTCAGTAAAAATACTAGTAGTAGTTATAATTATAGGGGAACTCCACTTATTTTACACATCAATGTCTGTTTACATGTGTTTGGGAGTAGTACTGCACGTGTTAAAAAAGTTGTATAAAGCCTTTTTTGACTCCAGAGGGAGTTGCACAGAAATCAAATTGCGTTGGTTCGGGGACACTGAAAACTACAAATTTGAAAATTAAAGAAATCTAGGGGTGTGGAGTTGAAGTGAGCTTACCAGACCTCTGTAGCCCCTCCTCATCTCTGCTTGCAGCTCGAGACAAAATTTTCCGCTACTATTATAACACACCAGAAATCCCTGACTGAACTGTAGGCGGGTGAGTTGCATTGTGGGTAATGTAGGCACCCGGTTTAGACAAGGAAGGAGAATGGTCCATTGGTCCATCAACATTAATGTAGGAGTACAATGCTAAATCAGTGGAGTACTATTGTATAGGCCTTGTACTTGTGGTAGATTCATAATATGGCAACATATTGTACAGTGTACAGCGATAGCTTAAAAAGGTAGTGGTGCAAAGGCCACTTGTTTAAATCTTTTCTAAAGGTTGTCAACAAAACCAGATTCCCACATTTTCAGAGTTGATTCCAAGATTAGATTAAGTCCTCAGCAGGTGCTGATATTGTAGTGCAAGAGGAATTGAAAGGCATACCTTCATCTCTCGATCACTTTCAAACTGCCAGTATTTGAAACTTACATAATTCTCGCCCAGACAATAGGCAATGTCATAAATCACAGACTTAAATGGGCAAAATGAATGATGAGTTCCAGTGACCGAAAAACTGCAAGAAAAAACTGAGCTAATATGTATCTGGACATACAGTAAGTAGATGTCAATGAAGCTCACCACAGAGTTGGAATTTCTGGCACAACTTTACCTACTTCTGGGTGGGGAAATAGTCTTAAAGTGCCCAGCAACACTTGTACTATGAAGAACATCTTCATTGTGAGATCACTGCGTTTCTGCTTGTGGCCTTCAGGAGGGTCATTACACAACAAATTACAAGCCAGAAAGAAGGCCATAAGCTGAAATGTGATGGTCTTACAATAAAGTTGGATTTTTGACTCTTTAAAGGTCCAGTGTGTAACATTTAGGAGGAGCTATTGGCAGAAATGGAATATAATATTTATAAGTATGTTTTCATTAGTGTATAATCACCTGAAAATAAGAATCGTTGTGTTTTTGCTACCTTAGAATAAGCCATTTTTATCTACAGAGGGAGCGGGTCCCCTTCCACGGAGGTCGTCATGTTGCACCACGCCATGTTTCTACAGTAGCTCAGAATGGACAAACCAATCATTGGCTCTAAATTGGGCCTTTAGCATTTTTCGTGAGTTTCACGGCCACCATAGTTTCTCCTAGTTACACGTTTGGAACGGGAGGGTGAGACGAGCGGTATTCAAATGGTTGCAAACTGCAATTTCACCGCTAGATGCCACTAAATCCTACACACTGGACCTTTAAGTGAAGCTCATCACAGTATGGTGATACTCAGGTATGTGACACTCCTATTCAAAGAATTAAAATCTGTGAATATCTATGAGGTCTGTGTCACTTCTAAGTGTGAATATCTTAAGTGTATGATTGTATAAAAGGGTTGTTGCTGAAAATGAGTGTGCTCAGTCATTCTCAACATTTCTTGGGTAACTGGGTGTAAAAAATGTAATTACAGGGGTTTAAATCCAAGCATGAGCATCTTCCCGACTTAAGATTTTTTTATTCTCACAATCATCCAGTTACTGGAACATTTAGTCATAGACTCTAACTGGAATAGTGACTCTTTAGAAAACACTGAACTTTTTTCAAAACTTTATTGTGTTGACTAAAAGGTAGAGTTCCTGTGTATCATAAATCTTTAAAGCTTTTTCATTTCACATATTCATGTCTAAGAATCAACCCTGTGAAAAAACACTGTATTATGTGAAATAATATATAATATCCAATAATAATCATTAATAGTATTTAATATTTTCTAATCCCATCTCTCTCTTACCTGTAGTGTCTAAAAATTTCTTCTTCCACTTCCGTGATGAAGTGACACTTTGTACAAGAGTACTCCCTTTCTGCTCCTCCTCTCCCCCCTTCTTTCTCTCCCCCAACCTCTTCCTCAGCCTTGACATGTGGAAGAGCCCCCTTTAGGTTAATCAGGGTGTGGCAGCTTTCGTAGTGTTGGAGCAACACATCGATGTCAGTGGTGGCAAATGCACACTGGTCACACAAGTGGGTGACACCTAGGATTGAAAAAACAGCACAAATCAGGAACAAGAAACAAAGAAAAGATCATGTCAAATCTATTGACATACAAAAAAAGTTGAAAATATTCTGACAAAATATGCTAGATGAAGAATGCCTTCAAATACCTTGTGTGACAACAGGATGGGCAGGGTTAGAGGGGTGAAAAGTTGATGATGAAATCCCACCGGGGTCACCTCTAGGATTAGGAGGGGTCATGCTGGGTGAGGAGGCGGTAGAAGGTTTTGAACTGATGGTTTCCTGCTGTTTGGTGGACTGAGGAAACTTGGAACAGCATTTAGAGCAGGTGGGCTTTCGACAAGCAAAGGGGTGAGACACCTATTGAGAAAAATCAGACGTTTGGTTAAGAATAGCACAGATCTTTGCGTGCAGTTATTAGTGACAAAACATATTGGCATATTGGGTGAATTTAGACTTTAAGAGTTTGTTTTCTTCTGTTGTTTCTCTGTAATTGTGTTTTGTCTATGCAGGTGATATCACAGGGTACCAGTATGAATGTGCATCATTAACTGAATGATGCCAACCCCAATTTTGGCTGTTAACCATCCTTTTAGCATTTTTAACAGCTGCAATGGCACCGTTTGGCAGCTGGCACAAAGGAGGGTGGGGGGTGTGGGTGTTTGGGTGGATCGGGGGAAGCAAGGGAATTTTAACTAGGCTGGAAATTGGTACAATTAACTTTACACTTGTTCATACATTACAATTTATTTTCTTGTGCTTACAAAACAGCTCATTTTTGCCAAGCAATTGCCAAGCAAACACCAAAACATGAACATTCTAATATTTTATTAATCTCACCTCCCCCAGGTGTTTATGCGGCTGACAGAGTCCTTGTGGACAATACATGCAGTGCTGAATGCAGCATCGGTGGATGGAGTGGTTGTGCTGGTAGTGCAGTAGTAACGGTGCTACTACGATCACATCTGCACTGTGGGCCATTGAGTACCGGAAATCACACAACTGACAGTTATAACTGGTCACGACTGCTTCTGAATCACTGCTGTTTGGGTCTCCTAGAAGCAGAAAGCAGAGCAAAGATCTGTTAAATAAAACAGTTTGGGTCTTGGAGTCGAAAAACAAGGAAACTAGGACATGTCAGAAATTCTAAAAGGGGTCAACTGTTTCAAAGAAAACAAACGAGGAGGTTCAAGTAGCATCATAGCAGTAGAAACAATAAAAGAGCAGTACTAGTATTGTAGTACTAGTCACAGCAAATAAGTAGAGGAAAGAGTTTCTCCGAAGAGCAAAGTCAAGCAGCATCATAGTACTAGAAGAAGTAAAAATCATTAGACTGCTATTTAATTTTGTTACACTTGATCATCAATCTTGTGCTCCATTAAAGTAGCTACCTTCTACTGACAAACACGTAAAGCAATTCACCACCACATTTCACCATATTTAATTACCTTGGCTGGTGCTGGATGGGTTGGATGATAGATCTTTGCGGCTTTTGGATGCCATGTGGTCTCTTTCTCCTACTTCTCTTCTCCCCCCTCTCTCCCTCTCTCTGTCCATCCCACCAGGATTAGAGTTGTTGGGGCTCACAGTACCTCCCGTGCTCATTCTATGTGTTTGTTCATAGTGCTCTAAAAGCTTTGCCGAGCCCCCTGACCACTCACAACTCCAGCTACAATATTTACACCAATAATACGCCTGCACAGCACCTCGACCTGGCTCCCCTGTCCAGCTTGATGAATCTGAACACGCCCTGACTGGGATGGAGTACCCAACCAACGAATCATCTTCCGCTCTCACTGCGACTCGCTCCGCCCCGTCTAAGATTTGACTCCTTTCCTTCACCTGGTTGTCATGAGTTGCCAGGTTATTGGTGGCCAGCAGGGGGGTGCTTGGCGGAGTTTTTACTTTATTTGGATGTGAGGACAGGAAGTGTTGTTCAAGTTCTAAGGAATTGCTGCCCATATATGTGAAGTTGCAGAACTTGCAGCGAAAGTACTTCGTATTCCCCTGGCAATCAGAGGTCTTCCGGCCAATCCCAATTAGTGTGCCACCCAGCATCACCTGTTGACAAGCAGCAAAGAGAGAAAAAGGCAAAAAGATTGTTACATCAAAATTAAAATTCAATTCCTGCGGGCTTCTCACTTTTAGCTGACACTCACAGCTGACTCTTTTGCTGGTTTAAATGAAAAACATCATCTTGTGTTCTCTGCAATCTGGTGTGTATACTCAACCAAAGATCATTTGTGAAGTAAAAGAAACATGACAAGTGCAAATGGATTGTGTGTTTTTGTCCAACAAGAGGCTACTTTTCTCTATGAAAATGATCTAGCCCAAGGCATATCCAGGAGGAGAATTTCCCAGTTAAACTAGTTAATGCTTATTAGCATAATTACTTTGGAGCAAGTAATAAATAATGTGTATAAGTAAGTACTACGACTGTTATTTCAATGTGTCAGACACATTTAATCAACATTTTATATCTAATGTCGTAGGTTGTAGCTTCTGGTTGTAAACATTAATTAAAACCTCTCCAAACTGAGGTGTTTCTGCCTTATTAGTCAACAAAAGCTGATTATAGATCTTTGGGTTTTAGTTACGTATAACTTTTCCTAACATCACCATACATCCATAAATGTTGGAAGCTCAACCTAATTAGATTTGTTAAAGGATTGGAAGAGATTCAGATTCAATATCATTCATTCATTCACATTCATATCTATTGGGTTCTACTGTAGTATCCAATGTATGAGGCCACGGTTTTGCATTACTGAGCGAGCAACCAGACACTCGTCTGTTTTTTATTAAGTTAGCCCCTTGACTGTAGGTGATTATAGTGTGCTGCTGGCTATATTGGTGAGCAGGCAACCTGGCAAGTCTTACAGTGACATTAGACTTACTACCGAACAATATGGATTTACGGATCTGTGGTTTGATGCTGACTGTTGGCAGTCTTGTAATGGAGGTTTGGCAAGAACAAAATGCAATTGGTAAGCTGCATTTTAAGTGAGCAAAGGTGTATGGTTTCATAATTCTTTCATATGGGAGCATTTAGCATGACTTTTATGGTACAAATGTCGATGAGCATGCATTTTGATTTCAGTCTTAATTATCAAATTATTGTATTAACTTTGTCATATTTTGAACTCTAAAACATGGAAGTATTCTCACAACAAATATTGTATTAATTAACTCATTCTTGTCATCCAGGTCATCATTAAGTACTAGATTTTTGTAGAATAACACTCTGGAACTTGCTTGGTTTTCCTTTTTTTTTGCAATTAAAACTCGATCTTTAAACCTCTCACTGTCTTTTTGTAGGGAGGACAATGAAGAGGAATTTACATTCATTAACAGCTATTGCCTGAGCACAGACATTTAAAAAGCAAACTAAAGACAGGGTGAGATAGTAAGACGCAACATTTAAACATGCTACAAAAAGAGCAAGAAAAGTAATATTTAAAAAAAACATTTTTTTTTTTAAAGTGAGATGGTACATTTCAGCTTAACTGAAGGGAATAAATTCAGAAGGCTAAATGAGATCTATTACTGTGCGTGATCTCACAACAGCAATCATCCAATCATCACGTTCCACAGACCCTGCCCAGGCAATTAGAGAAGAACCAAAGATCAAGTCATTTTAGCAAGCAGAATGGCCAGAGAGTCACAAAGGGGAACATGAGAGGGGGAGTGAGGAAAATAAAAGAGGCAGAGGACAAGTGGGACAAGTTGAGGGAAAAGTGTCTGAGTCGAGCAATAGAGGGGAGGAGAAGAAAGAGGTGAGAGATGGATGAAAAGCAAATTGAAAAGTGAGAGAAAAAGGGGAATTGGAGTAAGAAAGAGTGAGCAAAGAAAAAAGGCATAACTGAGTAGAAGGTGAAGGAGAGACAAAGACAGATGATGAGAGAGACAACTGGAGAACAGAGAAAAAGAAAGTTAAATGTGTCTGACAGCTGTTTCATTTCACTGCCTAACAACCGATTAACTACTGGTTTCAAAGCCTTTCTCTCTGTCTGTCTCTTCTACTCCCTTCTCCCTTTTCCTCCTCCATCTCTTTCACTCATTCCTTCTTTTCCCCATCCCTTTCCTCCCCAAGTCTTTTTTCCCGCAATCTCATTGGGTGACAGGGCATCTCGTCTTAGCAAATGACAACATGGAACTTTCCAAACGTGGGCGGGAGAGAGAAAAAGCGAGTGAGGGATGGAGAGAATAGAGACCCCTTTCATTCGTTTTTTTTAATACTTTCACTTTTTCTTCATAATGACGACTTAAGCCCACTGGATTTTCTATTTCTGACTCTGTGTGTGTGTGTGTGTGTGTGTGTGTGTGTGTGTGTGTGTGTGTCTGTGTGGTGTGCTTGACTACTCTGTGTGTGTGGGTTTCTGTGTCCATTACGTGACTTACAGCCATTACAGACTCCTGGTTTAAGTGAAATGAAAATCTTTGACTATACCTCACACACACACACACACACACGTACACAAACACACCAGTTTATTAGATCATCTTGTTTGAAGCTTTCAGACAAAACCCTACTGTTCACGCACACTCAAAGTCCTAATCCTTCCAGAACAGACAATTAAGTAAATTACAATTTAAGAGCTTTTTTAAAAAAAAATCATACTTAATGTGTATGACTATGAAAATATTTTTAAGAAAACTTACAACTGTAGGTAAGTATTGAAAATATACCTACAGTATGAAATATAAAAATTAAAACTATATTTAGGCATATAGTTAAGTCTCTTATTATACCTAATTTAGAAACTTTAATGTGCAAACTTGACCTTAGTATTTACGGCCAACTGTAGTTGACGGGAAAATCACAGTGCAGGGGAAATTTGTTGATTGGCACACTGACTGTTGAAAAATGTGACTTTTAAGGAATGTGACAGCTTCTCATACTACTAAAAACAATGAATTAATATGGAACAAATAGCTTGATAATTAGGCTGAAAGATATGGACAGAACATATTGCAATAAAACTTGAAATATCAACTCTGCAAGTACATGTATTCATTAAATTTGATGAGGTCAAAAATGCTTTCAATATGTCGACAATTTCTGATTGTGGATTCATTTTCCTGCTACATAAGAGCTACAGAATGGCATTTCAGTGTCTTCTTCTGAATTTTTCACTAATGTGCATCTAATTTTCGAATGGTAACCTGATGGAGGTCTGTCTGCCCGACACTTGCAGTTCTTACTATTTTAGCAATTGAAAGTTCATTTCAAAATGAAAACTGCTCATTCTGATGTTAAATACTGACATTCAAGCATATATTCCAATATAAGTGTTTAAAAAAGATATATGTTCCTGAATGTGAACTTTAAAGATCAAAGCTACTGTGGGAGAAATTTAGGGGTGACTAAGTTTATGGGTATAATAGAATTTATGATACTTTAGTCTGATATATGGATTTACCTTGAGGCCCTGTGATTATGTTGTTTTGGGTTAGGAAGTGCCAGATGTCCAAGCCATAAGATAAGCTGGACCTTGAGAAAGGCTCCAGGCACTCCTGATACGGATAGTTAAGCACTGAAACAGTCTTTGTGTCACATTTGATGCTGATTTATGACATCTGTTTGTTCCACCCTCTTTTGAGGTATAAGTAGTGTACATTTTGACATGGAAGTTAAGTTTTTGGTCTAGCTGTACACATGCTGTACCAAGGCTCCTCTGTTTGTAATAAATCCATATTCCCTTCCCTTCCCTTCCCTTCCAATGCCCGTCCCTAGAAGGGAAATTAGCAGTAGCTATACATGCTGTGATATTGCATTGGACAACTGTTATGCAATTCTCTATGTATACTCTATCTGTCGCTATCAAATAAACATTAGAAAAAAACTGAGTTTTTATGTTATTCTTATGTTATTTTTTGTTATTCTTTTATTCAACAAATTGAGGATTGACATCAGTACAAGTTTTCTTGAACAGCTACAGTATACTCAGCCTTTTAAAAGTAGCCTAGGAAGAGCTGCATAAGTTTACATAAGGCAATAAATAATATGTGTGCATGCTGAAAAATGCCAGTTTCACAGCAAAAATAGCTGACGTGTAAATACTTACCATCTGAGGCTATGATAGTTAACTATGTACAATGTTAAGCAGAGACTTTGCAGGTTTTCATTCCAACCAAAGTCTACAGCTGTTGATTTCACTGATTTGTACCCCTTAATTTAAAGTGCAATAATCAGTGAAATACAACTAAATCATTGAAGACATTTTTTATCCTCCAATTGATTGGCTGATTTGCTGATGTCCAGACTGCAGGTGCAAATTACATTTGACTGTTGAATGTGCCCTGATGGTGTATAATTACAAGGTACAATTCAATCATCTGTTAGTATATGGCCAACATTTATCTTAAAGAAGGAATTATGAATTGCACCTGAAAGTTTGCAGCATTCCTGTCTTTATCCTGCAATTTCTCTGCAAAGCAGCTCCCAGATACTAGCCCTTGTTAAAATGTTTACAAATTGGGCGCTGAATATGATGGATTAGCGCAGGATATGCATTTACTAGCCATCATTTGACTATGATGCATGCAGTGCACGTCTATGCATATGTGTGTGTGAACATGCATGTACACATATGTGCGGCCTGTCTGCTAGGTGCCCTATTTGTCTCCCTTTCTCTGTCTATTCATCTGTCAGTCTATAAAATTTTATAACTTGCACCACAATGCCTCACTGTCCAAATCACACACACCCTATGTTACAAATCAGTTGCAGATTGTTCTACCCAATAAATTAGTCAGTTCAGTTATGGGCCTAGAATTACAGATTTATGAGTAATGATTATAGTGAATTGTTAACTGAATCAACGTGTCACCTGTTTTCGATCAAATTTTCTAACTGATATTGATTTCTGAAAACTTTTCTGATACACTACGTTAGGTTGTTTCATGTTGCAATGTGAGCACTTCCACCTACGCCTTTTTATGTTAGTTATTATTTAAAAATAAAGTTTGCTACAAAGTTATCTGTGCTGCTTGCTTTATTCATAAAACATTGGTAACATTGCTTCTATCTGGTTGATGTTTCTGTTTAATGAGTGTCTCATTTTGTATCCCCAAGTATGAAAAAATATAAAGAAGGTGATTGCAAATAAAAATTAATAAGTACTGTTGCCTAACTTTTAACTTTGAAATGAATGAAAAGAACGCTTCAGAAAGAATGCACATTTTCATAATTTTCTTTCACAGAAGTGTACATCCTTTTCTGTACTTCATTGCCTCTACATCTGTAGATCTATAATGTACTTTCTGAAACATTTTGAGGTTTCAATGCTCTAGCTAAAAGTAAATTAAATAGAACTAGTGCTATACTAGTAATGTATGACCTCTTAAAGTTCAAGATATAGAGATATTTCCAAGAGCTATCCATACACATATTCAAACAAGTAAAAATGACTTAAAAAGAAACCTGCTTGACTGCTGCAATGACAGCCAACATTTCCATGGAAACACCAGCTTTTTACTCTTTTACAGATTATGAAGATATCATTGGTAATCCAATTATATCTTAAAAAGGCTACAGTCTGTGTTTCCAAGGTATTCCTTGGGAGGTGCTGCAAGATTTTAGGTTTATATTGGTTCTTTGTACACTTGAAACAAGAGCCATGATGGCAACTCTGACATTAAGTCAAGAACGTTCAAAATGGGCACTGGACAAGGGTGCAAATTGTCACCTTCACTGTTTGATATATTTAGGGACACGACACTCTGTTGCCATTAGACCAGTGTGGTGACATCAGTGTGGTACATTATCTCTATTTCTTGTGAATTTTGATGTCCTTTTGGAATCGTTGGACTGTGAACTCCACACAGAAGCTGTTTGCAGCTACTGTT